>NC_045453.1:56982309-57090896 GCF_002776525.5 Piliocolobus tephrosceles | reverse complement strand
AAAAGAAAAGAAATGCATTAGGCTACAAGCAGTAGAAGATCTAACTAAATGACTCAGACAAATAGGAAGTTATTTTTCTCACATAACAAGTCTGTAGCCGGGCATGGTAGTGGGAGCCTGTGGTCCCAGCTACTCAGGAAGTAGGTGGGAGAATCACCTAAGCCTGGGAAGGTTTTAGCTGCAGTGAGCTGTGATCGTGCCACTGCACTCCAGCCTGGGCAACAGAGTGAGACCCTATCTCAAACACACAAACAAACAAACAAGAAAGTCTGCAGGTAAGTGACGTGGGCATTGGTTCAATGGCTTAGCCACATGCTGTCAAAGTACCTGGTGTGCTCCCAGACAGCTCACCTATTTTAAAGCCACAATCAGAGAAGAGCAAGACTAAAGGCATCACTGTGCTTTGTCAGAAAAGCAAAAGCTTTAAATGGCTTCCAGCCAACTTTTGCTATACAAAACATTTCAAACATCCAGAAAAGAACAGAAAATAATATAACCCCCACACATGTACCTACGATTAATTCTGAACAAACACTGATGTTTTACCAATTGTGCTTCTAATTTTTTACCTTAATAAAACACGAGAGATACAGTGTCCAGGATTGCATTATGTGGCCACCCCAGATGAAGAAGGGGAGATGAGAATGTGAGTATTCCGTTTTCGAATATGTATAATACAGGTAGGCCAAGCAGAAAGACTTAGACAGGTATTGAGTTAGCCAGTCTACAGTGTCTAACACACCAACAAAATCAAGCATTGGAGAGGATTTGGATATGGAAGAATGCTCAGAAGGTGTGGTGGCTCATGCCTATAATCCTAGTACTTTGGGAGGTTGAGGCAGGAGGATCACTTAAGTCTACGAGTTTGGGAGCAGCCTGGGCAACATAGTGAGACCTTGTCTCTACAAAAAATAAACAAAATTAGCTGGTGGTGGCACATGCCTGTGGTCCCAGCTACTGAGGTGGGAAGATGGCTTGAGCCTGGGAGATTGAGGCTGCAGTTAGCCATGATCATGCCACTGTGCTCCAGCCTGGGTGACAGAGTGAGATCCTGTCTCAAAAAAAAAAAAAAAAGAGGGGCTGGGTGTGGTGGCTCAGGCCTGTAATCTTAGCACTCTTTGGGAGGCTGAGACAAGAGGATCTCTTGAGCCCAGGGGTTTGAGACCAGCTTGGACAACATAAGGAGACCTTGTCTCTATTAAAAAAAAAAAAAATGCTCATACGTGGTTGGCAGGAGTGTAAATAGCCTCAACCACTTTGGAAAGCAATTTGCCAATACTAGTTAATATAACGATCTAGATAGTGGGCAACCCAGATTAGTCTTTTTCAGAGATTTGCAGCTGCGAAGCTCTCATACATGTTCACAAAGATACCTGCAAATGTTCATTTCAGCTTTTTTTTTAATAGCAAAAAACTGGAAATAGCCTATTTATCCCTCAATAAGAGAACTAATAAATACATCTCACAGTATACAATCAAAGGAATACTATGCAGCTATTAAAATGAGTGAACTTATCAATATGCATAAACCTTTAAGACATAATGCTGAGTTAAAGAGGAAAGTTGCAGAAAGGTACATAGGGTATGGGACTATTTATGTAAAATCAAATGCACAGAGTGACACTGTCTTTATTGATTCTTGCATTTGTAATAAAGGTGCAAATTGGGGAAGAAACACACTAACATCATAGCAGCAGCAATCTCCAGGGAAGGAAAGAGACCTGTGAGGAAAGGTGACAGTGAGAGGAAGAAACTATACCTCTAATGCTGTATTAAGGAGAGAAAGGCTAGGCCTAGTGGCTCCCGCCTGTCATCCCAGCACTTTGGGAGGCCAAGGTGGGCGGATCACTTGAGGCCAGGAGTTCATGACCAGCCTGACCAACATGGTGAAAACCCATCTGTACTGAAAATACAAACAATTTGCTGGGCGTGATGGCACGCACCTGTGGTCCCGGCTACTCGGGAGGCTGAGGCGTGAGAATCGCTTGAACCTGGGAGGTGGAGGTTGCAGTGAGCCGAGATTGTGCCACTGCACTCCAGCCTGGTTGACAGAGAGAGACTCTGCCTCAAAAGGAAGGAGAGAAGAAAATAGATCTGAAGGCAGTTTGTCAAAATGCTAACTTTTGCTGTATCTGAGTTGTAGGTTCCTAAGCATTTGCCATAATATTCTCATTATTTCTTTGGCTATTTATAATACTTCATAAATTAAAAATAAAGGAAGGCGATGTGGTATTTTTTTCTAAAGCAGCACTTCTCAAACTTTCATGTACAATGAATCCCCTGGGGATCTTGTTAAAATACAGACGCTGACTCAGTGGCCTGGGGTGTGGCCGGAGAATCTACAAGGCTCACAAGCTTCTGTGTTGGGATGCAGCTGGTTCCAGGGCCCTGCTTAAAGAAGCAGCCTTCCAGAAAATTCTGCCCCAGGGCTCCTGAGATGGAAGTGAAGGCCCCAGCCCAGAGGACCCTGCGTGAAGGTTCACAGTGTTGGAGCTTGCAGATGCTGACAGTGCCTGCGGGTTTCCTGCCTATTTTAGGACTTGCTAGAAGCTTGGCGTGTCCTAGAAACCCTCTTTCAAGAGTCTCTCCCCAGCTGCTGCTAGCAGGATTTTTTTTTAAAACTCTCTATCCTATTTAACCTCCTCACTGATGACCTTTTAATGCATAACTTTTTTTTTTTTTTGAGACGGAGTCTCGCTCTCCCAGGCTGGAGTGCAGTGGTGCGATCTCGGCTTACTGCAACCTCTGCCTCCCAGGTTCAAGAGATCTCCTGCCTCAGCCTCCCTAGTAGCTGGGATTACAGGTGCGCACCACCAGGCCTAGCTAATGTTTGTATTTTAGAGTACAAACAGTAGAGACAGGGTTTCCCCATTGTGGCCAGCTTGGCTGGTGATGCATAACTTTTTATCCCAGATGTTTCATTTCCGTTTTAATCTTTTAAACATTTGTAAACCCTTGGTTCATTGTGCTTCTCCCTTTATGACTCTTTTTTTTTTTTTTGAGACGGAGTTTCGCTCTTGTTGCCCAGGCTGGAGTGCAGTGGAGCACTCTCGGCTCACTGCAATCTCCACCTCACGGGTTCAAGCGATTCTCCTGCCTCAGCCTCCTGAGTAGCTGGGATTACAGGCGCCCACGACCATGCCCAGCTAATTTTTTTTTGAGAGTCTCACACTGTCGCCAGGGTTGGAGTGCAATGGCGCTATCTTGACTCACTGCAGCCTCCTCCTCCTGTGTTCACACGATTCTCCTGCCTCAGCCTCCCAAGTAGGTGGGATTACGGGCACACGGCACCATGCCCGGCTAATTTTTTTTTTTTTTGTATTTTTAGTAGAGACGGGGTTTCACTATGTTGGCCAGACTGGTCTCGAACTCCTGACCTTGTGATCTGTCCGCCTCGGACTCCCAAAGTGCTGGGATTACAGATAAGCCACTGTGCCCGGCCTAATTTTGTATTTTTAGTAGAGACGGGGTTTCTCCATGTTGGTCAGGCTGGTCTCGAACTCCTGACCTCAGGTGATCCACTCTCCTTGGCCTCCCAAAGTGCTGGGATTACAGGCATGACTCACCACACCTGGCCTGATTACTCATTTTTAAACTCTTGATCTGACATTGGGGGACTTTAAGCTATAATCTTGTTCTGTTTTTTTCTTTTTCTCTTGCCTTCTATGCTTTCCATTTTATTTACTTATTTATTTATTTATTTATTATTTATTGAGACAGGGTCTCACTCTAGAGTGCTGGAGTATGGTGGCATGATCAGGGCTCACTGCAGCCTTGATCTCCAGGGCTCAGAGGATGCTCCCACCTCACCTCCCAAGTAGCTGGTACTACAGGCACATACCACTACGCCCAGCTAATTTTCTAATTTTCTGTAGAGTTGAGGTCTCACTGTGTTGCCCAGGCTGGTTTTGAACTTCTGAGCTCAAGTTATCCTCCTGCCTTGGCCTCCCAAAGTGCTGGGATTACAGGCATGAGCCACAGCACCCGGCTTCCCTTTTTCTCTTAGGACTTATTTTCACATTGGCTGGGGAGTGGGTGGGCCACCAGCATTTTATATTCCCAGCTTCCTTCTGGCTCCCCAGGAATCCTCAGCTGGAGTGAGGACGACACTGAATGACTCTCACATTCCCCAGGAGACTGGGAAAAATAACTGCTTCAGTTCTCTGTAGGATCACAGGCTCTGGCTTGCATATTCAATTTGCTGGGGCATTGTTGATATCTTCTACCCTGCAGGCCCATGGAAGAAACAACACGTCATGAATTCCATGTGCTGTTTGGATTGGGAGGCAACAAACATTGATGAGAATCAGGAGGGGCTGAAGAGGAGCCAAGGGATTCAGGGTCACCCAGACATCCCTAGGAGGCAGTGCACTCAGGGTACAGTGTCCACATCTGGGCTGCTCATGGAGGCATTGGCATCAGGAGCTTAAAACAGACTCCTGTGTTCCCTTGTGTGCTCATCAGCAATGTCTTCGGTGCCTGGACCAGTTTAGTAGAGATGGAGATGTTCCTGCTTTTATTTCTAACTTTTTTAAACAAGTTTTCACTCTGTTGTCCAGGCTGGAATGCAGTGACACAACCACGGCTCACCGCATCCTCGACCTCCTGGGCTCAAGCGATCCTCCCACCTCAGCCTCCTGAGGAGCTAGGACTGCAGGCGCACTCTGCCACACCTGGCTAATTAAAAACTTTTTTTTTTTTTTGTAGAGATAGAGTCTTGTTATGTTGCCCAGTGTAGTCTTGAACTCCTGGGCTCAAGTGATATTCCTGCTTCAGCCTTTCCTAGTGCTGGGGTTACAGGTGTGAGCTACCATGCCCAGCTGCTCCCGCCCTTTAGGTTTTGGCTCATCTCTCTTCCCCAGGGGAAATTGGGGCAGGATCATGGCACGGCCTGGCATGCAACCCTTGCTGGCACAGCATTGTGGTAAGGGGCATGGGCTCTGAAGTTCAAGTGGAGAGAATACCCCTTATGAACTGGGTGTCCTTGGCCAGCACTTAACCTCTTTGTGCCTCAATGGCCCTCTATGAAGGATAATAGTAGACCTGTCTCATAAGGTTATTGTGAAGTAAAACTTGGAGAATGGAGCTTGGCACAGAGTAAGCTCTCAATCAACGTCAGCTCTTCATTACCCAACCTTGGCGCTGCATTACGAACACCTGTGGAGGGTTAAAAACTGCACTGCAGGTCACTTCCCTCAGAGCCTCTGGGGTGGGACCCAGGCTTCCATCTTTTTTTTAAGCCCCTTAGGTAATTTCATTGTGTGCACAGGGCTGAAAACTGCCTGAGGCTGCAGTCTCTCAAGTGCTAGTTCACACAGATATTTATTTATTTATTTTGAGATGGAGTTTCGCTCTTGTCGTCCAGGCTGGAGTACAATGGTGCATCTTGGCTCACTGCAGTCTCCCCCTCCCAGGTTCAAGAGGTTCTTCTGCCAGAGCCTCCTGAGTAACTGGGATTACAGGCATGTGCCACCACGCCGGGCTAACTTTGTAATTTTAGTAGAGACGGGGTTTCTTTTTTTTTTTTTTTTTTTTTTTTTTGAGACGGAGTCTCGCTCTGTGGCCCAGGCTGGAGTGCTGTGGCCGGATCTCAGCTCACTGCAAGCTCCGCCTCCCGGGTTCCCGCCATTCTCCTGCCTCAGCCTCCTGAGTAGCTGGGACTACAGGCGCCCGCCACCGCGCCCGGCTAGTTTTTTGTATTTTTAGTAGAGACGGGGTTTCACTGTGGTCTCGATCTCCTGACCTTGTGATCCGCCCGCCTCGGCCTCCCAAAGTGCTGGGATGACAGGCTTGAGCCACCGCGCCCGGCCTTAGGAGCATTTTCTTGTACGTGTCAGAATCATTTCTCTTTTACCCTACCCCATGGCAAACCCCACCCAAGTTCAGAAAAAAAATACCTTCAGGAACTCTGACCAGATAGAGGAAAAGCGCATTGACTCAATCCACCTCCTTCCTCACTCCCTTCTTGGAGGAGGCCCCTTCCCAGAAGACCTTCCTGGAAACATCTTCCTTTGGAGTCTCCAAGGAACTATGCTCTCCAGGGCACGCAACAACAAAGGAAGAATTCATCTACTACTAAATACTAAAGGCTGAATATGGTATGCAGCATAAAATTATTTAAAAGGTCCAGGCGTGGTGGCTCACGCCTGTAATCCCAGCACTTTGGGAGGCCGAGGCTGGTGGATCATGAGGTTAGGGGTTCAAGACAAACCTGGCCAAGATAATGAAACCCCTTCTCTACCAAAAATACAAAAATTAGCCAGATGTGGTGGTGGACACCTGTAATCCCAGCTACTCGGGAGGCTGAGGCAGAGAATTGCTTGAACCCAGGAGGTGGAGGTTGCAGTGAGCCGAGATCACGCCACTGTATTCCAGTCTGGGTGACAGAGCAAGACTCCATCTCAAAAAAAAAAAAAAGTATTTAAAAGAAGGCACCAGGCCGGACTTGGTGGCTCACGCCTGTAATCCCAGCACATTGGGAGGCCAAGTAGGGCAGATCACCTGAGGTCAGGAGTTCAAGACGAGCCTGGCCAACACGGTGAAACCTCATCTCTACTAAACATATAAAAATTAGCCAGATGTGGTGGTGCATACCTGTAATCCCAGCTACTCAGGAGGCTGAGGCAGGAGAATCACTTGAACCTGGGAGGCGGAGGTAGCAGTGAGCCGAGATCACACCACCTCAGGATCACCTGAGGTTGGAAGTTCGAAACCAGCCTGACCAGCATGGAGAAACCCTTTCTCTACTAAAAATACAAAATTAACCGGGCATGGTGGCATGTGCCTGTAATCCCAGATACTTGGGAGGCTGAAGCAGGAGAATCACTCGAACCCGGTAGGTGGAGGTTGTGGTAAGCTGAGATCGCGTCATTGCACTCCAGCCTGGGCGACAAGAACGAAACTCTGTCTCAAAAAGAAAGAAAGAAAAAAGGAATAACATATTCATTGAAAGACTTGTGCAATGAAAACTACAAAACATTGCTGAAAGCAATTTTAAAAGACAAAAATAAATGGAAAAAAACCCTATGTTTATGGATTGAAAGACTTCATATTGTTAAGATGTCAGTACTACCCAAAATGATCTATAGATGTCACGTAGTCGTTATCAAAAGTCCCAATGACATTCTTGCGAAAACAGAAAAATCCACCCTGAAACTGATGTGGAGTATTCATTCAAGAAGTTTTTTATGTTGGCATTGAGTATTGAAATCAGCTCTACAACAATTGTGATTTTTGGCTTTGACTGTGTGCTCCTACCCACTCTGTACCTTGACTTCCCTATTTCTCAGATTCATATTTTGCTTCCTCTTTCAGCCAGTTGGTGTGTATATATATATATATATATATTTTTTTTTTTTGAGACAGAATCTTGCTCTGTCGCCCAGGCTGGAGTGCAGTGGTGACATCTCAGCTGACTGCAGCCTCCACCTCCCAGGTTCAAGTGATCAAGTGATTCTCCTGCCTCAACCTCTCAAGTAGCTGGGACTACAGACACGTGCCACCACTCCGGGATAATTTTTTTTTTTTCTGAGACGGAGTCACTCAGGCTGGGGTGCAATGGCACAACCTCGGCTCACTGCAACCTCCACCTCCCAGGTTCAAGCGATTCTCCTCCCTCAGCCTCCCAAGTAGCTGGGACTACAGGCGCCCACCACCACGGCCAGCTAATTTTTCTATTTTTGGTAGAGATGGGGTTTCACCATATTGGCCAGGCTGTTCTCGAATTCCTGATCTTGTGATCTGCCCACCTTGGCCTCCCAAAGTGCTGGGATTACAGACATGAGCCACTGCACCCAGCTTTTTTATTTTACTTTATTTTATTTATTTATTTATTTTTCTGAGACAGAGTCTTGCTCTATTGCCCAGTCTGGAGTCCAGTGGCATGATCTTGGCTCACTGCAACCTCTGCCTCCCGGGTTTAAGCAATTGTCCTGCCTCAGCCTCCCAAGTAGCTGGGATTACAGGCGCACACCAACACACCTGGCTAATTTTTGTATTTTTAGTAGAGACGCGGTTTAACCATGTTGGCCAGCCTGGTCTTGAAGTTCTCAAGTGATCTGCCCACCTTGGCCTTCCAAAGAGATGAGATTACAGGCATGAGCCATTGCACCTGGCCACTTTCACTGATTTTTGCTGAACTCTGGTATCTAACATGAATGTTGGTTGATATTTTCATGTATGTTATCAAAGAAGACAAAGTAAAACAAGAAAGATATATTTCAGAACTTCACTTGTTAATCAGAGGTAGGAGAACTTCTTTGCTGAAAAAAATAGATTATGAACACTGGAAGAACATTTCCTCAAATGTTTGTTCATGCTATTCCATTGCAAAGGCTACAGCTATAGATATGCATTTTCACTAGTTTTTTTTTTTTTTTGCGACAGACATTGTTTCCAGTTGCGCAGACTGGAGTGCAGTGGTGCGATCTCGGCTAATCCCAGCTATTTGGGAGGCTGAGGCAGGAGAATTGCTTGAACCTGGGAGGCGGAGATTGCAGTGAGCCAAGATTATGCTATTGCACTCCAGCTTGGTTGACAAGAGTGAAACTCTGTCTCAAAAAAAAAAAAAAAAAAAATCAATGAAAACATTCTGTTAGAATCAACTTGCTATATGGAATTAGAAATATATGCATGTTTTAGGCTGGGCAAGGTGGCTCATTCCTGTAATCCACGCCCGTGGGTAGATCACTTGAGCCCAGGAGTTCCAGACCAGTGAAACCACATCTCTCCAAAAAAAAGAAACAAAAAACATTAGCTGGGTGTGGTGGTGGCGTGCCTGTAGTCCCAGCTACTAGGAGGCTGAGGTGGGACAATCACTTGAGCCCAGGAAGTCAAGACTGCAGGCTGGGCGCGGTGGCTCACGCCTGTAATCCTAGCACTTTGGGAGGCCAAGGCGGGCGGATCACCTGAGGTCAGGAGTTTGAGACCAGCCATGACCAACATGGAGAAACCCTATTTCTACTAAAAACACAAAATTAGCCTGGTGTGGTGGCGCATGCCTGTAATCCCAGCTACTTAGGAGGCTGAGGCAGGAGAATCGCTTGAACCTGGGAGGCGGAGGTTGTGGTGAGCCAAGATTGCACCATTGCTCTCCAGCTTGGGCAACAAAAGTAAAACTCCCATCTCAAAAAAAAAAAAAAAAGACTGCAGTGAACCGAGATTGTGCCACTGCGTTTCAGCCTAGGCGACAGAGTGAGACATTATGTCAAAAAAAAAAGGAAAAGGAAAAAAGAGAAATAAATACATTTTGTCATCTGTAAATTGTATACCATATATCCCTTATATCAGAGAAATTTGTAATAAATGTATATATTAATACATATGCACATTTTTTTCTGGAGAGTTGGCTGTACAAACATCCGTTAAACACCACTGGATGGCTACCTCACATTCCTAAATAACATGCGTCTCATTTCCACCCAGATTAACGCATTGCCTTTATTTGTGTGTGTGTGTGTGTGTGTTTTATTTTGAGACAGAGTCTCCTGTCGCCCAGGCTGAAATGCAGTGATGCAATCTCGGTTCACTGCAGTCTTGGCCTCCTCGGCTCAAGTGATCCTCCCACCTCAGCTTCCTAAGTAGCTGGGATTTGAGATGGAGTCTCACTCAGTCCCCTAGGCTAGAGTGCAGTGACCTGATCTTGGCTCACTGCAACCTCTGCCTCCTGGGTTCATGTGATTCTCCTGCCTCGGCCTACCAAGTAGCTGAGATTACAGGTGGCCACCACCATGCCTGGCTAATTTTTGTATTTTTAGTAGAGACATGGTTTCACTATGTTGGCCAGGCTGGTCTCGAACTCCTGACCTCAACGGATATATATCAGTCTCCAAAAAAAAAGTATATCTATATATATATTTTAGGATCTGATCTCCCTTATTATCTGCATATTATCACTGCTATCCCCCTACTCAAGACACCCTCTTCTCTCCTCTGGATTATTGCAGTCATCTTCTGGTAGGCCCTGCTCTGATACTCTTGCCTTCTTACCCAACAACCTAAGTGGTCCTTTAAAAAAGTCAGATGACAGCCAGGCATGGTGGCTTGCACCTGTAATTCCAGTGCTCTTGGACGTCGAGGCAGACAGATTGCTTGAGCCAGGATTTCAAGGCTGCAATGAACTGTGATCATGCCACTGCACTCCAGCCCGGGCAACAGAGCAAGACCCTATCTCTACTATAAAAAAAAGTCAGATAAGACATTACAAAGTCCTTCTTCTGTCCAAAATCCTCTGTTATGGGCTGAATTGTGTCCCCCTCCAATTCAGTTCATATGTTGAAGTTTTAAGCCTCAAAATGTAACTGTATTTGGGGATAGAGTCTTCAAAGAGGCAATTACATGAAAATGAGGTCATTAGGGTGGGGTTTAACACATTATGACTTATGTGTTCATTAGAAGAGGAAAATTGAGGCCAGGTGCAATGGCTTATGCCTGTAATCCCAGCACTTTGGGAGGCCAAGGTGGTAGATCGCTAGAGCCCAGCAGTTCGAGACCAGCCTGGGCAACATAGCAAAACCTCGACTCTATAAAAAAATACAAAAATTAGCCAGGCGTGGTGGTGCACACCTGTAGTCCCACTAGCTATTTGGGAGGCTGAGGTGGGGGAATCACTTGAGCCCTGGAGGTCAAGGCTACAGTGAAAAAAAAGAAGAGGCCAGGCACAGTGGCTCACGCCTGTAATCCCAGCACTTTGGGAGGCTGAGGCAGGTGGATCACTTGAGGTCAGGAGTTTGAGACCAGCCTGGCCAACATGGTGAAACCCCGTGTCTACTAAAAATACAAAAACTAGCTGGGCGTGGTGGTAGGTGCCTGTAATCCCAGCTACTCTGGAGGCTGAAGCAGGAGAATTGCTTGAACCCAGGAGGTGGAGGTTGCAGTAAACCGAGATCATGCCACTTCACTCCAGCCAGAGTGAGACTCCACCTCAAAAAAAAAAAAAAAAAAGAAGAAGAAGAAGAAGAAGAAATTGGACGCCACACATAAAAGGAAGATCATGTGAAGTTATAGAAGAAGACTGCCCTCTCTACAAGCCAAGGAAAGAGGCCTGAGGAGAAACCAACCCTGCTGACACCTTGGTCTTGTTGGTCTTGGACTTTAAGCCTCCAGAATGGTGAGAAAATTAGTTTCAGTTGTTTAAGCCACCCAGTCTGGGGTACTTTGTTATGACAGCCCTAGTAAACTACTACATTCACCAATGGCTCCCGATTTCACCCAGATAAAAAGCCAAAGTTCTTACTCAAACTTACCAACCCTAAACTTAACAAACTTGGTGTCCACTGCTTGGAAACTCATTCAGCCAACTGGAAGGCTGCAGAATTCCCACTGTTAGGTGGAAACTGGATCAACAAAGTTAGTGTTCAACAAGAAAAATCCAACATTGGAAAGAAAATTAACCTTAATGATTTAATAAACTAAAGATCTCACCTCAGAAAGTTTAGCCAACTCTGTCTCCTTCCCTTTGTGATGCTCTGCCCCTCCATGGAGATCATGGGAACAATTCTTAAGCTCTTTGTAGACTGGGCAAGGACACATAGCTCCCCTAAGTCAGAACTGGGTATCAATGGTGGATTAAAGGCTGAGATACAGAAACCTGTGCAATTATCTGATGGTTTATGGCTCATTTCAACCAAAAGACCATTCCTAGCCCATTTGCACTCTTTTCATTGAGAGGTCAAAAGTGCTGAAAGGAGGCTGGGAAAACTGGTTGGCTCCTGTCTGGGGCAGGCAGCTGATACAGGAGATTAGCTGGTTCCTATAATTGGCACGGTAGCTCCCAATGAAGACAGGGCAGACAGATTTAAATGAGCTGTGTTTGGGAGGAGGTGGGGAAGGAAAGGAGAGATGATTTGGATGGAGAGCATACGGGAAGACGTAGTGGAGGCTGGACGCGGTGGCTCATGCCTGTAATGGCAGCACTTTGGGAGGCCAAGGCAGGCAGATCACCTGAGGTCAGGAGTTTGAGACCAGCCTGGGCAACATGGTGAAACCTTGTGTCTACTAAAAATACAAAAAAATCGGGGCAGCCTGGCCATCATGGTGAAACCCTGTCTCTGCTAAAAAGACAAAAATTAGCTGGTCATGGTGGTTCACACCTGTAATTTCAGCTACTCAGGAAGCTGAGGCAGGACAATCACTTGGACCCGGGAGGTGGGGATTGTGGTGAGCCAAGATCACACCACTGTACTCAAGCCTGGACGATACAGTGAGACTCCGTCTCAAAAAAAAAAAAAAAAAAAAAAAGATGTAGTGGATGTCGTTGGTGCCATCCAGGCTCTGTTCATCTGCTGTCTCAGTCAGCTCAAGCTACCATAAAGTACCACAAGCTTTGCCTTAAACAACAGAAATGTGTTTTCTCATAGCTCTGGAGGCTAGAAGTCCAAGATCGAGGCACGTGCAGGATTGGTTTCTTCTGAGTCTCTCTCCTTGGCTTGCAGATGGCCATAGTCTCTCTGTGTCCTCAAATGCTCTTTCTTCTGTGCATATGTATTCCTGGTGTCTCTCTGTGTGTCCTAATTCCTCTTCTTATAAGGATATCAGTCAGATTGGATTAGGGGCCAACCTAACAGCCTCACTTTAAGTTAATTACCTCTTCAAAAGCCCTGTCTCCAAACAGAGTCACATTCTGAGGCATTGGAGGTTAGGGTTTCTACATATGACATTTTGGAGGACAATTAAGCTCATACAGCTGCCTGGTGCATCTTTCCCCCAGCTGCAGGGGGTGATGGTTGATAATGACTCACAACTGCCCCATTTTCTAGAGAGTTATTTTTGGCCAACTGGGGTCGCCTTGCCTGGGAGGTTACCCACCCCCAGCAGCCTGCAACCAGTGCTGTGTGACTCTGTTGCATAAAGGCTGGTCCTCTTGCCCCAGGGTGAGACCAACACTGTGGTGCTGTTCATACTTCTGAGCTCTCTGTGGGATCATGCTAAGGCTAGATTGTAGATGAAAACGACATCTTTGCTCAGCTTCTTCCTCTGCTGCATGTGGCTTCCCTTCTCCCGGGAGCACTCCCCGAAGACATCACGTGCAGCTGAATGTCTGCCTCAGGCTCTGCTTCTAGGGAGCCTGACTTACGACATTGTTTTCTTTCTTTTTTTTTTTTTGACACAGGGTCTTGCTCTGTCACCCAGGCTAGAGTGCAGTGGCATGATCAATGAAAAAAATGGAAGAAATGTTTATCGAATTATAAATGACTCTAAGCTTGAAGGAACAATCAGTATGTGAGATAATAATGGCTAGGCATGGTGGCTCACACCTGTAATCCCAGCACTTTGAGGGGCCAAGGCAGGAGGATTGCTTAAGACCAGCCTGGGCAACATAGTGAGACACTGCCTCTAAAAAAACAGAGAGAGAGAGATGATAACACCAAGGTTTAGGGCAATCTCTGTGATCCAGAATGATGGAACAAGTAAAATCAACCATGCTATTGCACTCCAGCCTGGTTGACAAGAGTGAAACTCTGTCTAAAAAAAAAAAAAAAAAAAAAAAAAAATCAATGAAAAACATTCTGTTAGAATCAACTTACTATATGGAATTAGAAATATATGCATGTTTTAGGCTGGGCAAGGTGGCTCATGCCTGTAATCCATGCCTGTGGGTAGATCACTTGAGCCCAGGAGTTTGAGACAGAGTCTTGCTCTGTCGCCCAGGCTGGAGTAGAGTGGCACAACCTTGGCTCGCTGCAACCTCCACCTCCCGAGTTCAAGCAGTTCTCCTGCCTCAGCCTCCTGAGTAGCTGGAATTACCAGCAACCACTACTATGCCTGGCTAATTTTTGTATTTTTACTAAAGATGGGGTTTCACCATGTTGGCCAGACTGGTCTCGAACTCCTGACCTCAGGTAATCCACCCGCCTTGGCCTCCCAAAGTGCTGGGGATTACAGGCATGAGTTACTGCTCCCAGCTAGCTAATTTTTTAAATCTTCTGTAGTGATGACTTCTTCCTATATTGTTCAGGCTAGTCTTGAACTCTGGCCTCAAGCAATCCTCCCACCTTGGCCTCCCAAAGTGCTGGGATTACAGGTGTGAGACACTGCACCCAGCCCTGTTTCTTTGCCTTTAAAAAAAGAATAGTTTTAGCACCTGTGTACACATCCCCAAATAATATAGGCTTTTCTATATTTGAAATGTATGGACTAGAATCATACAGTGTACAGTGTATTGTCTTTTTTCTTTTTCTTTTTCTTTTTTTTTGAGATGGAGTCTTGCTCTGTCACCTAGGTTGGAGTGCAGTGGCACAACCTCAGCTCACTGCAACCTCTACCTCCCGGGTTCAAGCAATTCTTCTGCATCAGCCTCCTGAGTAGCTGGGATTATGGGAATACACCACCATGCCCAGCTAATTTTTATATTTTCAGTAGAGACAGGGTTTCACCTGGTTAGCCAGGCTGGTCTTGAACTCCTGAGCTCAAGTGATCTGCCTGCCTCAGCCTCCCAAAGTGCTGGGATAACAGGCGGGAGCCACTGTGCCTGGCCCAGTGTATTGTCTTTTGTGTCTTGTCTTTTTTTTTTTTTGAGACGGAGTCTTGCTCTGTCGCCCAGGCTGGAGTGCAGTGGCCGGATCTCAGCTCACTACAAGCTCCGCCTCCCGGGTTTACGCCATTCTCCTGCCTCAGCCTCCCAAGTAGCTGGGACTGCAGGCGCCCGCCACCTCGCCCAGCTAGTTTTTTTTTGTATTTTTTAGTAGAGACGGGGTTTCACCGCGTTAGCCAGGATGGTCTCGATCTCCTGACCTTGTGATCTGCCTGTCTCGGCCTCCCAAAATGCTGGGATTACAGGCTTGAGCCACCGCGCCCGGCCTGTGTCTTGTCTTTTTCAGTTAACATTTTGTTTCTCAGATTCATCCACACATAGCTAGAGTTTTGTCATATCCATTATTGTGTAGCATTTCATTATGAATATACCAAAATTTATCAATCTTCCTTTTGAGGGACATTTGAGTTTTCAACTTGGGGTTATTACATGCAGTGCGTCTATCCATGGGTCTCGGTGCACATGAGAAGGATTACTGGGTTATAGAGTATATGTGTCTTCAGTTTTACTGATAATACCAGATAGTTTCCCAAAGCCATATCAGTTTATGTTCTCACCAGTAGTGTAAAAATGTTCCCATTCTCTATACCTTCATCAAATCTTGGCATTGTCAGAGTATATGATTATCGATTATTGTAAACACATAGGAGTGTAGTATACAGTTTATTTTCCAAAACTGCCTTTTAAAAAACATAATACAGCTTGGAATTTGTGCTATCAAAAATACGAAGACATTCATTTTCATGCTTGTATAACATATTATGGTATAAATACCTTACTTTTCCCCTCCACTTTCTTGAATAACGCATCATTTTCAACATAGACTTGCAGGGCAAAGATGGCACATTATTCACAGCTCATTTCTCTGCCCGTGGCAGACATTACTAATTGATCACGACATTCTTTCCCACTGAGTGCAGATGTAGCCTCAGATCCCTTTTCAACGCAGTGCTCTAGTACCTTGCTATTGAAAATGTGGTTTCAGAACTGGCAGCATCAACATTACCTGGGAGTCTGTGAGACATGCAGAATCTCAGACCCACCGCAAACTCCCTGAGTCACATCCTGCATTCTCAGGTGATTCACCACAAGGAAGGCTGGGAAGTGCTAGCCCAGGCAGCCCTTATCAATCAATCAAAGTCATTCTATGGGATGAATGTGTGTGTCTCCCTATTTCAGAGGCACACTACATGGCTCTGTCCTTGGTCCTGTCCTTTTCCAAGCGCTTATCTATGCATTGTATGAGAACATAGGTCGCAGGCTGATCTGATTCACTGACAGTAAGAATCTCAGAGGAAAGCTGAAACACTGGATTGGAGAATCAAGATACAAACCCACTGAGAGGATGGAGCAAAGGACCGACTCCAACAATTGGCTACATAAAGTTCAAACAAAACAAAATACGTCACAGGAGTATACTTGAAAATAGGGCATTAGGGAGCATATAGCATCTGTTCTGGAACATGTACCTGGTGTTCTACAGATGGTTCTATTACAGATTAGTTTGGGAAGCACCACTATGCTTTTTCCTCTTTTTAGAAAGTCCATTTATAGGCCAGGTATGGTGGCTCACACCTGTAATCCCAGCACTTTGAGAGGCTGAGGCAGGCAGATCACCTGAGGTCAGGAGTTCAAGACCAGCCTGGTCAACATGGTGAAACCGCGTCTCTATAAAAATACAAAAAAAATTAGCCAGGCATGACGGCGGTTGCCTGTAATCCCAGCTACTTGGGAGGCTGTGGTGAGAGAATCGCTTGAGCCTGAGAGGCAGAGGCTACAGTGAGCCGAGATTGCACCATTGCACTCCAGCCTAGGCAATAAGAGTGAAACTGCATCTCAAAAAAAAAGAAAAAAAAGGCCATTTATGTGGCTGAGTGTGGAGGCTCACACCTGTAATCCCAGCACATTGGGAGGTGGAGGTGGGAGAATCACTTGAGCCCAGGAATTCAAGACCAGCCTGGGCAACACAGTGAGCCTCTCTCAATTAAAAAAAAAAAAAAAAAAAGTCAATTTATGCACTAGAAAATACAGCGACCTGGATGCCCATGGTAAAGGAGTAAATTTCTCTTTGTTTAAATCAGCAGTCCTAGGTCAAGCACAGTGATTCACACCTGTAATCCCAGCAATTTGAAAGGCCAAGGTAGGCCGATTGCTTGAGTCCAGGAGTTCAAGACTAGACTAGGCAACATGGCAAAACCCTGTCTCTACTAAAAACAAAAATACAAAAAACTAGCCGGGCGTGGTGGTGCATGCTTGTACTCCCAGCTACTCAGGAGGCTGAGGTGAGAGGATCACTTCAGCCCAGGAGTTCGAGGCTACAGTGAACCCTGATCGTGCCACTGCATCCCAGCCTGGGAAACAGAGTGAGACCCTGTCTCAAAAATAAATAAATAAATAAATAAATAAAAAATCAGCAGTCCCTAAACAGAACCGTATATTACCTATTGATGTCTACAGAGCTGGTATTCTATGGAACACAATATGGGAAACACTGACTTGGGACTTTAGTTTATGGACTGAGCTATGAAAAAGACAATACTAACTTTGAAGCATATAAAGAGAAGTATAGTCTCCAGGGACAGAGAGAGGAGATGCTCTGCTCCCTGCCTTCTGAGCACCATATTGGTTTCATAAGTTATGAGGGAGGGACACTGAAAGACTCCAGTGTCTTCAGAGATGGACCCCAGGACATTGAAGGCTGACCACGGCTGTCCTACTGTGAATGTCTAACTTAGAGCAGTTTTTCCTGTCCTGTCTCAACACAGTAATTGGGGAGGAGGAAGGGAGGCTGGTGGATCTGAGTGCTTAAGAAGGTCCCAGAGTACCAAAAGTCTCCAGGGGAGGAGTGCATAATCCTTCTCCACCCCCCTCAACAGTAGCTGCTATGAATTTTTTTTTTTTTTTTTTTTTTTGAGACGAAGTCTCACTCTATCACCTAGGCTGGAGTACAATGGCAGGATCTCAGCTTACTGCAACCTCCGCCTCCCGGTTTCAAGTGATTCTCCTGCCTCAGCCTACTGAGTAGCTGGGATTACAGGTGCGTACCACCACACCTGGCTAATTTTTGTATTTTTTGGTGGAGATGGGGTTTCACCATATTGGCCAGGCTGGTTTTGAACTCCTGACCTCAAGTGGTCTGCCCAACTCGGCCTCCCAGAGTACTGAGATTACAGGTGTGAGCCACCATGCCCGGCCTGCTATGAAATATTTAATGGCACATCCTGTGAAAAAGGAACTAAGCTTTCTTTGAGGGGGATCAGAGAACAGACCTGAGACAGGTGGATTAAAGTTACAGAAAAGTGAAAAGTCATACAAGCTGCATATACATACAGGTGTACACATATGTGTGTATTCTCTGACCACAGTGAAATAGAATTTATAACAAAACTCCAAAAAATTATCCCAAAATTTGTTAACTTGGAAATGTTTATAAAAGCTTTCTAAATGATTCTTGGTTCCAAGGGGAAATAAAAACACAAATTACAACCCAGGAAAAAAACATAATTAGAGAGCTATATGACAAAATCTGGAAAATGTGGCCAAAGTGGTACTTAGGAAAATGCATGCCCACAGGTTCACAGATAACGAAACAAGAAAGACTGGCCAGGTGCGGCCGTGCACATCTATAATCCCAGCATTCTGGGAGGCTGAAAGCAGGTAGATCACCTGAGGTCAGGAGTTGGAGACCAGCCTGGCCAACATGGTGAAACCCTGTCTCTACTAAAAATACAAAAATTACCCAGGCATGGTTGCGCACACCTGTAGTCCCAGCTACTTGGGAAGCTGAGGCAGGAGAATCACTTGAACCCAGGAGGTGGAGGTTGCAGTGTGCTGAGATTGCACCACTACACTCCAGCCTGGGCAACAGAGCAAGATTCCATCTCAAAAACAACAAAAACAAAAACATTATCAGGGCGGGCGCAGTGGCTCACGCCTGTAATCCCAGCACTTTAGGAGACCGAGGCAGGTGGATCACCTGAGTTCAAGAGTTCGAGACCAGCCTGACCAACATGGAGAAACCCCATCTCTGCTAAAAATACAAAATTAGTTGGGCGTAGTGGGGCATAGGTGTAATCCCAGCTAATTGGGAGGCTAAGGCAGGAGAATCACTTGAACCCGGGAGGCGGAGGGCAGTGAGCCGAGATCACGCCATTGCACTCCAGCCTGGGCAACAAGAGCGAAACTCCATCTCAAAAAAAAAAAAAGACTGACATTATGTAAATTAAATTTTCTACCTAGGAGGCTGACAAGTGAATAGCAAAATAAGTCCAAAGGAAGTATAAGCAAAAATTACTAAAGATGAAAACAAAAGGCCGGGCGCGGTGGCTCAAGCCTGTAATCCCAGCACTTTGGGAGGCCGAGACGGGCGGATCACAAGGTCAAGCGATCGAGACCATCCTGGCTAACACGGTGAAACCCCGTCTCTACTAAAAAAAATACAAAAAACTAGCCGGGCGAGGTGGCGGGCGCCTGCAGTCCCAGCTACTCGGGAGGCTGAGGCAGGAGAATGGTGTAAACTCGGGAGGCGGAGCTTGCAGTGAGCTGAGATCCGGCCACTGCACTCCAGCCTGGGTGACAGAGCGAGACTCTGTCTCAAAAAAAAAAGAAAACAAAAATAAATCAAGTGAAAACAAAACTCAATAATAAATTTTATCAATCAAACTAATGCTAATTCAATGAAGGAAAAATATAAAATGGACATTTTTGAAAAAGATGATCAAAGAAAAAAAGAGTTGAAAACAAAGATAGCATTTGTAGTAAGAAAGAAAACCAAAGTACAGATACTTGAACAGATTTAAAAAATACCAAGGGCCAGGTGTGGTGGATCATGCCTGTAATCCCAGCACTTTGGGAGGCTGAGGTGGGAGGATCACTTGAGCTTAGGAGTTTGAGGCCAGCCTGGGCCAACAAATTGAGACCTCATCTCTATTAAAAAAACAAAAACCGAAAAGGTATCATTTTTTTCATGAATGAAATGCAAATATCCAATAAGCACACGAAAAGATGAAAAATATAGGAAAGCAGGTTTAGTCTCATTCTAAATACTAACTTCCTCAGCCAGGTGTGGTGGCTCACACCTGTGATCCCAGTACTTTGGGAGGCCGAGGTGGGAAAGATCACTTGAGCTTGAGTTTGAGACAAGCCTAGGCAACATGGCCAGATCCCATCACTTTAAAAAAAAAAAAAAAAACTAACTTCCCAACACGTTGAAATAATCCATGAGTATCATGAACTCTGTTACTAGGAAGGGACACCACAGGCTCAGATGTTGGCTGAGAGGTGACCAATTGTCAGGAGCAGGGGCACTGGTGATTTAGGGGATGGGAACAGAGAAATCTCTGCTTCTGTGATTTCCATGATCCACCTCCCTGAGCTACTTGTTTTCACCAGTGACCCTTGTTGTTATGGGCAGCAAAGTCCTTCTAATGATCTCTTTGAGACTAGCCAGCAGGGCAGAAGTGGCTGTGAGTGGGGCCTATTTTCCTGGCTTGCAGGAAGCCAGGGGACCAGAGCAGAGGCCCCCTACCGCACTTCACTCCTCACTACCACCAGCTTCCCAGGTGTCCTGGACACATATGGGATGCCTCTTAGATAACCGGATTAAGGCCAGGGCCTGTCTAATGCCTGGGCTCTGGGGCAGGACCCGGGTTCTGTGGGAGCTCACATGATGGACAGGAAGTGACCAGTCCACAGACTGGACCAAAGGGCTGTGACTCACTGGTTGTAGGTAGTAGGGATCATGCCCCTGCCATGCCAAACAGCGCAACTGTAGGGCAGATTGGAGCTGTACTGGAGTAATACTATGATGAGGAGTGGGCTGCACTGGAGACCCCCGTCCCTGGGATGATCGGGGAAGCGGGGACAGATGTGAGGAGGGGTGGAGAGGGGCTGTGGTGATGGAAAGGAGGCCACAAGTTCCCAGTTTTGACATGCTGCTCAGGCCTTCGCCTCCCCTTGCTGGCTGTATTCTACCCACACACCCATATTGGTCCAGACAGGGAAACCTCACAGCTTTGCTAAGTCATGGTCAGGTTAGTCAAGGCCAGTAAACCACGTGGGTGGTGATGCATCATTGCCACCCTGGCACGCCTCCTTCCGGACCAGGCTGGGACTGGCTTTCCACGTCCCAGGGCCTGGCCTTAGGCTTCTCTGCCAGCTGGTCAGGGTGAGTCACTCTTCTTTGCAGGATGCTGCCTTCTCCTAATGTTGGACATGAAGGACTTGTTTGTCCTCCTAGAGCTCTGGAGCATCCCAGAAAAGGCAAAACTAGGGAGCGGAGGAAAGAGAACATTTTTTAAAAAACAAAAATGTTGGCCAGGCACAGTGGCTCACGCCTGTAATCCCAACACTTTGGGAGGCTGAGGTGGGAGGAACATCTGAAGTCAGGAGCTCGAGACCAGCCTGGCCAACATGGTGAAACCCCGTTTCTACTAAAAATACAAAAAAAGTTAGTTGGGTGTGGTGGCGTATGCCTGTAGTCCCAGCTACTCGGGAGGCTGAAGGCAGGTGAATAGCTTGAACCCGGGGAGCAGAGGTTGCAGTGAGATCGTGCCACTGCATTCCAGCCTAGGCAATAGAGCGAGAGAGACTCCGTCTCAAAAAAAAAAAAAAAAAAAAAAAGTCAAAACCCTAAACATACCCAAGGATCTTCCTTCTGGTTATTCACACCTGTGATTCACGAGGTCACACCTTGAATGTCCCTTGGGTCAGACAGAACTTTGCTGACCCGGGTTAATGCTCATCATCCCTCACAGATATGAGGGTGTTCATCCCCCGACTCATCTGTTTCCAGTCTCTGGTCCCCACCCCGGGGTTCCTCAGCTGCCAATCCACATACATCCAAACCCCTGTTTAAGGTTTTAATCGCTCCCACTGACTTAAAAATGAAGCAATATTCCACTGTCTTAGCTTGGGTTTATGTAAAAGTAGATTTCAGGTATGGGTAGTTTGTTTGGAAAGGATGCCAAGTAGTGGAGAAGTGAGAAAGGGCAGGATGGAAAGCCAAGGAAAAGTGCATTGAAGTGCATATTATCACTGTGGGCACCAGGCTCAGTCCTGCAGGGACCTTCTGCAGAGTTGGGTAGAAGATGCTTCAGAATTATCCGGTGAGAGGGGGGAAAACAGGTGGGCAGTTACCCACGGATTCCTGGCACTCACTGGTTGAGGGTTGTCCTCAGGAAAATAAAGCCCCAGTATGTCCAGGCTACTCTACACGGGCTGAGCAAGCTTTAGTGGTGCTGGAGAAACCCGTGCGGTTTCTGCAGTGGGAACACGTCAGGTGTCCTGGAACTGCCAACATGCTGCAGATGAATATGCCACAATGTCAATAGTGCTTAGGCTCCTATCTTTTTTTTTTTTTTTAAGACAGAGTCTTGCTCTGTCACCCAGGCTGGAGTGCAATGGTGCCGTCTTGGCTCACCGTAACCTTTGCCTCCTGGGCTCAAGCGATTCTCCTGCCTCAGCCTCCTGAGTAGCTGGGACTACAGGTGCGTGTCACCACACCCAGCTAATTTTTGTATTTTTAGTAGAGACAGGGTTTCACTATGTTGGCCAGGCTGGTCTCGAACTCCTGACCTCATAATCCACAGGCCTCGGCCTCCCAAAGTGCTGGGATTAAGGCGCGAGCCACTGCACCTGGCCTCCCCACCACCCCCCCCCCACCTTTCTTTTTTTTTTCTTTTTTTTTTTTAAGACAGAGAGTGTCACTCTGTTACCCAGGCTGAAGTGCCGTGGCACAGTCATGACTCACTGCAACCTCCACCTCCTGGTAGTAGCTGGGATTACAGGCATGCACCACCAGACCTGGCTATTTTTTTTTATTTTTTGTAGAGACAAGAGATGGAGTCTCACTATGTTATCCAGGCTGGTCTCAAGCTCCTGGGTTCAAGCAATCTGCCTGCCTTAACCTCCCAAAGTGCTGGGATTACAGGTGTGAGCCACTGCACCCAGCCTCAGGCTCCTCTTTCTTGCTTCACCATCCATTGTCAAGGTTGTTCTCTTCAAGGTTGCAAAGTTCACACTGCAGCTCCACATCCAGGTCCCAGGCAGGTGGAAAGGTAAAATAATATCCTGCAGCTGATATTGCAGCTGTTCCCATTTTATGGTGTTTTCGCCAACAACTTCCACCTGTATTCCTTTTGCCAGAGCCTAGTCACATGACCACACCTAGTTAGATGGCATGCCGGGAAATGCAGTTTTTCTATTAATGGCTGTGCGTCTCACACTGCTATGAAGAAATATCTGAGATTGGGTAATTTATAAAGAAAAGAGGTTTAATTGACTGACAGTTCTGCATTGCTAAGGAGGCCTCAGGAAACTTATAGTCAGGGTGGAAGGCAAAGGAGAAGCAGGCACTTTCTTCACAGCATGCCAGGACACAGTGAGAGCAAGCAGGGAAAATACCAGATGCTTATGAAACCATCAGATCTCATGAGAGTCAGTCATTATCACAAGAACAGCATGGGGGAAACCAGTCCATGATCCAATTACCTCCACCTAGTCCTGCCCTTGACACATGGGAATTACAGGCATTACAATTCAAGATGAGATTTGGGTGGGGACACAGAGCCAAATCAGATCACCATGTTAGGCCAAGATTATCCAGTGGTTTTATTACTCATTCGCAGCTAAGGTTCAGTGGTTCTATTACTAAAGAAAAAGGGGAGAATGGCTGTAGTACTGGGCATCCAGCCATCTGTACCACCCTGCAGTCCCTTTGTGAGAATATGAGCATCCCAGCCTCTTCAGCATCGCTCTCAGTACCAAGGATGGTACGAAGGGGACAGGAATCCTCCTACCCTCAGGAACAGAGGTGGGGCCGTGGGGAGGGGTCGGCACCATTCTCACCATTCAGGAGGAGTTGTATAGTGGGTAGAGGGCAGCTGGAATTCCTTTGGCCTGCTCCTCTAGGCATATAGAGCATTCCTTCCACATATCCTGCTCGTAGTAGGAGAAGCTCTCTGCTGCATTTTACCATCAGAGTCATTTCATGCTGACATACTTATTCCTAGGACATTTTCAGTTTAGCCCTTTTAAGATACTTATCTCAAATTAGAGGCACCAACCTCAGTCAGGTGGTGATGCCTGCGTTCCTCTTCTTTCTGGAAGCCTTGAACTGAGTCCTCCTTTGGGACTTCTCCTACTGATGCCTCCCATCATGTACCCATGGGATGCTGGTAGGTGTTTGTGGTCAGCTTTCTTTTGTTCCTGTGAGGTGGCTTCGAGACTCTGAGAAAGAAACACCCCTTCTCAATTCCACCACAAGTTCTGCCTGTACCATTCGCACTTCTTCAACCCTCAAAAGTTCCTAATTGTCAAGAAACCACATTTTATGCATTTTGGTACTCCACAACACTTCCTGGAGGCCTGTGTGAGGCAGGAGCTCAAGATCTACTTGCTCATTGCATGGTTGTTTGTGATCTGTCACTCAGTAAATGACCAAGGTAAAACTATCTCTGAAGAGGGCAGACACCGACATTTCCTTCCCTCCCCGTAGGTGAATGCTGCAATGCATTTCAAGGGATAGAGTCTAAGTCCCTTTCCTTTCCTCTCCTCTCCTCTCCTCTGCACTTTTTCCTCCCCTCCTTTCCCCTCCCCTCCCCTCCCCTCCCTTCCCTTCCCTTCCTTTCCCTTCCCTTCCCTTTCTTTGTGAGACAGTCTTCCTTTGTAACCCAGGCTGGAGTGCAGTGGCACCATCTCGGCTCACTG
Organism: Piliocolobus tephrosceles; assembly: GCF_002776525.5. Lineage (NCBI taxonomy): Eukaryota > Metazoa > Chordata > Mammalia > Primates > Cercopithecidae > Piliocolobus > Piliocolobus tephrosceles. The sequence continues at coordinate 57,066,658 of NC_045453.1, read as the reverse complement.
CAACCTCCACCTCCAGGATTCAAGCGATTCTTGTGCCTCAGCCATCCAGGTGGCTGGCATTGCATGCATGCACCACCACATCTGGCTAATGTTTGTATTTTTAGGAGAGACAGGGTTTCACCACGTTGGCCAGGCTGGTCTTGAACTCCTGGCCTCAACTGATCTGCCTGCCTCGGCCTCCCAAAGTGCTGGGATTACAGGTGTGAGCCACTGCTCCCAGGAAATTCCCTTTTCTTTGAATTGGGACTGACTTTAGTGACTTAAGAGTGGAAGGGACATCTTGTGTCTTCCAGGGCACAGCGTTAAGAAGCCTTGCAGGTCTCATCTAGCTCTCTTGGAACTTTGCTCTCAGAGATACTCCTTCTTAGACCCCAGCCCCCATGCTAAGTGGACTCCTGAGCCACTTGGAAAGGCCATGCATAAACTCTCCAGTTGATTGTCCTAGCTGAGTTCTCAGCAGACAATTAGCATCACCCACCAGCCATGTAAATGAGCCATCTTGTATTTGCATACAATTGAGTCTTGTGTTAACTGTAGCACTAACCAATATCTGGCAACAATCACCTGAGAGATCCCACATGAGAACTGCTGAGCTGAGCCCAGTGAACTCGCAGAACCATAAGACACAAAAATCAACTGTCCAGTCATGAAGCGTTGGGGCCATTTGTAATGCAGAAATAGAGAACCAGAAGAGTGACTAAGCCAGGAAGAGAACCCGGAAGTTGTCTTGATCACCCAGGAGTCTTATTGGTGAGAAAGCACTGCCCAGCTTACCTACTCTGCCATATTCCTGATCCAGATGAGCTAAGGGCTGTGGCAGGTGACAGGTGACCTCCTTTCACTACATGGTTCTGCTAATTCATGTGTAAGTGGAAAGCAGTATTTAATTATTCAGAGGGTGAAGACCTAACAAATATTTGCATAAAAGGATTTTTGTTTACCCTGTGCAAATAACCAGGCAGATTTTGTTTGCTGGTTGGTTCTTTATTCTCCTTTTGAGACAAGGTCTCACTGTTGCTCAGGCTGGAGTACAGTGATGCGATTAAGGCTCACTATAGCCTCCACCCGCTGGGCTCAAGTGATCCTCTCACCTCAGCCTCCGGAATAGCACCACACCACTCCTGATTAACTTTTTTTCTTTTTTTTTTTTTTGGTTGCTCTGAAACAAATGTGGCAGAATAAAAGAAACAGGCTTCCCAGAAGATGTATAGAATCTTCTGTTTGTTTGTTCGTTTTTCCTTATTTTCTAGGAGCGAACAATGCCCTATTTCCACGTGAATGGCAATGGAGTAGTTGTCCAGGGGGTACTCAATACTCAAAAGTCAGCTGACCATGTCCTTAGATGCACCAGAAACGATGGTAAAGCTTGGGAGTGAAGATACCTTTGATTCTAGTTATTAGCGAATGCCTCAGCTCAGCATCACTGGGTTCTATGGGGCCTAAAGCAGGGCAGAGCCAATCAAGAGCACACAAAGACAGACAGATGCAGAACTGGGCATGGACATATAGGGACAGGACGCCAGAGAAAGATGGGGGCATGAATATTCATGTAAGGGTACATAGATTTGGCCAGGCATGGTGGCTCATACCTGTAATACCAGCACTTTGGGAGGCCGAGGCAGGCAGATTGCGTGAGGTCAGAAGTTCGAGACCAGCCTGACAAACATGGAGAAACCCCATCTCTACTAAAAATACAAACTTAGTTGGGTGTGGTGGCGCATACCTGTAATCCCAGCTACTTGGGAGGCTGAGGCAGAAGAATCGCTTGAACCCGGGAGGCAGAGTTTGCAGTGAGCCGAGATCGTGCCGTTACACTCCAGCCTGGGCAACAAGAGCGAAACTCCATCTCAAAAAAAAAAAAAAAGGTACATAGAGTTATAGTTATAGTGATACATATATAGCGAGGTGAGTATAGACATTAATATGTGCATTTGGAGAGATATACAGAAAGTAGAAAAATGTCTTCTTCTTTTATGTTTTGAGACACAGTCTCACTCTGTCGCCCAGACTGGAGTACAGTGGCGTGATCTCAGCTCACTGCAACCTCTGCCTCCTAGGTTCAAGTGATTCTCATGCCTCAGCCTCTCAGTAGCTGTGATTACAGGTGTGTGCCACCGTGCTGCCACCATGCCCAAATAATTTTTGTATTTTTAGTAGAGATAGGGTTTCACCATGTTGGCCAAGCCGGTCTTGAATGCCTGGCCTCAAGTGATCCACCTGTCTCAGCCTCCCAAAGTGCTGGGATTATAGGTGTGAGCCACCGGACCCAGCCTTTTTTGAGTTTTTGTTGGAGATAGAGTCTCACTCTGTTGCCCAGGCTAGAGCGCAGCGGCACCATCATGGCTCACTGCAGCCTTGACCTCCTAGGTTCAAGTGATCCTCCCACCTCAGCCAGCTAAGTAGCCAGGACTACAGGCATACACCACCATGCCTGGCTAATTTTTGTATTTTTTTGTAGAAATGGGTCCTCACTATGTGGTCCAGGCTAGTGTTGAACTCTTGGCCTCAAGCGATCCTCCCACCTCAGCCTCCAGAGTAGCTGGGATTACAAACAAGCATGAGCCTCCATGCTCAGCCCCTTTCGAATCATATAGTTCTTGGCGAGTTTGCAGGACCCAATTTCCCTGTCCATGGTGATGGTTCCAGGGACGGATACATCATCCATGTTAGCCAAGAAGAACTTTCCCTGGCAGGTTTCTACCTGGAGCTGGTAGGAGAGACTGTTTTTTTCCTTTTTGGCTGTGAGACTATAAGAACATGAACTTGAAATTTCTTGAAGATCTAGTTCCAACTTCCTTGTGCAGACTGATGACTTGAGAAACAGAAGCCAAACAGCACAGTGAGGATTCATGTACAAGAAGTGAGGTGAGGATTCATGTACAAGTGAGGAAGTGAGGATCCATGTACAAGAGATTATGAAGAAGGCACTTCCAGGGGAAACAGTAAGGGAATGAGGGACGCTTGTCAGGGAAAAGGAGAAAACTGAGCTAGGGTGGCATTTCACGTGAAGTTCCAGTCTCAGCCTTGTCCCTTGGGAAGCTGTGGGGTGTCAATTACACCTCAGGGTTATCCTTCTTCGAGGTAAGAGATCTGGACTTTCTTCCAGCCACACTGTCACCCTGGTAAATATAAAATCCCAGCGCTTACACAACAGTTCCAAAACCTCCAGAAAGACTCCTGAACGTCACAGGTGTGGGAAAGAACCAGGAAGGCTCTGAAGGTGGAGCACACAAAGACAATGAGAGAGAATGTGGACACAGGGAGCCCTAGTTGAAGCGGCCTGGAGGTTCTGCATTTTTCCTGCCCTGGGGCTTGGCTTTGGTGGCTCACACTGAGGGAACTTCACTGTGTATCCTGGCTTGGTGCCACTGGCTGGGACTCCAGGGTGTGGTCAGAGCTGTTGGAGGGCAGGACTGGAGCCAGGGCCTGGCTGAGACCTGGCACCAGGGACTGTACTGGTGAGGCTGCCTGGGCCTTGGAATGAAGAGCAGTGATGTGAGGCGCCAGCTCGGAGGCCAGAGATAGGAAAGCCCAAGGGCTAGTCTAAGGCTTGGGTAGTGGGAGTTGATGCAGCAAAGTAGGGGAGACTGAACAACGGCTTCCTCTCTTTTCCCTTCACTCTTAGACTGTCCTCCTTGAAGGGAATCAGAATATGCCACCCCAAAATATGCCACATTGGCACAAGAATTATTTTGAGCTAAAGTCAATTAAGAAATAGCAGACACCGGAAGAACTCTCTGCCTGTGTTCCTGTGTTTGCAGGAATACCTGAAGCTGGGAATTTATAAAGAATAGAGGTGTGTTTGGCTCACGGTTCTGCAGGCTGTACAGGAAGCATGGCACGAGCCAGGGCTCAGCTTCTGGTGAGGACTCTGGGAGCTGCCACTCATGGTGGAAGGTGAAGCGGGAGCAGGCATGTCACATGGTGGGAACAAGCAAGGCAGGGGAGGGGCCACACTTTTGCACAACCAGATCTTGCCTGAACTCAGAGCAAGAGCTCACTCATTACCATGAGATGGCACCAAGCCATTCATGGGGGAATCTGCCCCCATGACCCAAACACCTCCCACCAGGCCCCTTCTCCAACACTGGGGATCACACTTCAACATGAGATTTGAAGGGGGCACACATCCAAACCATATCACTGCCCCTCCCGTTTCTGCCTAAAAGCAGAACATAAATTTTCATTTGTAAGGGTGTCTTTCTCTCCCTACCAGGAAGAGTAGAATAACTCTTAATCACCATTATCACTGGAGATGGTACCAAGATGAATCTGCATAAACAAATCTTACTAGATAACCCTTATCTAACCTATCTATAGTTTCCCCCTTATATTTACTTTCCCACAATTTGCAACCCCTAGAAGCCCAAACTCATTTTTCTTTGTCTAGTTGCCTCTCCATAATTTATCACCCTTTGTTAAAATGATATATAAGCTCTCAGGCCTAACCACTTCTTTAGGTTTTCACTTCTTTTCTATGAAGTCCCTATGTATACACAAAATAAAACCGTCCTCCTGTTAATCTGTCTTTTAACAGTTTAACTCTCAGGCCCAGCTACAGAATATAAGAGTAGAGGAGGCTGGGCATGGTGGTACATGTTTGTAATTCCAGCACTTTGGGAGGCCAAGGCAGGTGAATCAGTTGAGCTCAGGAGTTTGAGACCAGCCTGGGCAACATGGCAAAACTCCATCTCTACAAAAAAAAAAAAAAAAAATTAGGTGGGCACAGTGGTGCATGCCGGTAGTCCCAGCTACTCTGGAGGTGGAGGTGGAGGTGGGAGGATCACTTGATCCCAGGAGGTAAGGCTGCAGTGAGTTGAGATTATACCACTGCACTCCAGCCTGGGTGACAGAGTGAGACCCTGTTTCGAAACAAAAGAGTAGAGGAAAAGTTTTTCCATTCTTCACTCTCAAGACCACACGTTTCTCTTCTCTTTTCCACAGCTGTATTATTCCAGGCCCGTGGCCAGGTGCTCTCTCTGCCAGGTCTGTAGTTTACTCCTTTGTGTGGGCACTTCTGTCAGTGACTCACCTGAAGCTACAAGCCTTGCCCCCTCCCCAGCTCTCTGGGCCTCCCTGGCCCGCCCATCCTGGCACCAGCTTTCATACCAGATCCCTGGTAATGCCTTGTAGTAGATTCTATGGAAGCCATGTTTTTTGTTTTTTCTTTTTTTTGAGATGGAGTCTTGCTCTGATGCCCAGGCTGGAGTGCAATGGCACAATCTCAGCTCACTGCAACCTTTGCCTCCCGGATTCAAGCAATTCTCCTGTCTCAGCCTCCCGAGTAGCTGGGATTAGAAGCACCCACCACCATACCTGGCTAATGTTTGTAGTTTTTAGTAGAGATAGGGTTTCACCATGTTGGCCAGGCTGGTCTTGAACTTCTGACCTCAGGTGATCTACCCACCTCGGCCTCCCATAGTGCTGGGATTATAGGCGTAAGCCACTGTGCCTGGCCAGCCCTTTTTTTAAAAAAAAATTATTTTTAGTATTTTTTTTTAGAGATGGAATCTCACTATGTTGCCCAGGCTGGCCTCCAACTCGTGGAAGCCTCATCTTTGACAAGCTCTGTGCACCCATCTCCTGTCTGCTTGCTATGAATGGCGGACAACTTGGGCACAGGAGCCTCAGTGACTGCTTGGAGAGCTGGAAGTGTCTGGGAGTTTTCAATTCCCCCTTCTCCCTGGCCAGTAGCCAGACTGGCATGGGAGGACAATAGCCCAAGTCCTTTGCCTGGACGTGTAATTCACAGTCCAGTCACTCCATCCCCTTACAGTTTTCTCCTGGGAGCACACTCTCCTCTAATAAACCATTTGCACCTGAAACCTTGATTCAGGGACAGCATGATCCACATCCCAAACATTCATCAAGATGATCATTTTGCAACTGGAACTCACTGAATACTGAATGCTTGAGTAATATAATATATAAAGATATTACAGTATCTCCCTAGCATCCCCCACTGCCTTTTATCCCTGCAACCAACTTGCCCTGGTTAATTCTTGGCTCACCCATTCTCAGCCATGCAGTAGGGGAGGATCAACGCCCACCCAAACTCCCACATGGGCCCTGATTTGTTTAAGGCATCATGGACATTCCTTTGGTCATCATGGGCAGGAAACCCAAGCAGATACAGCAGAGGACCCATCTGCTGGGGTTTCCAGGAATGAAAAGCTTCCTTCTTGGAAGGCCCAAGAAGAAAAGGCTGTGACTGAGGAAAGACATAGTCCACAACAACCCCTGGTGCTGCTCCCAGCCAGTGTGTGAAGACAACATCCAGAGACAGTGTCGAGTTAGAAAGAAAGAGAAACTACCTGTGGTCATCATGTGAGCCCTGGATAGAGGACTGTTCTGGTACAGGAGTCCCCAAATTCTCTTTTACTACTTAGTTAATTTGAGTTGAATTAAAAAAAAAAAAACGCACCCTTAAGAGCCTTGAATGATTTACTGGCTCTTTTTGGGAGTGGCCCTATTTTGAGATTATTTTAGGGAGTTCTTTAAATATACTAAATGCTCCATTTACTGTATAGGGGTGATTCAAAAAGAATCTTTTCCTCGGGGAAGAGGGAGAGGGAATTAATGTCTAATGAGTATAGAGTTTCAGTTTTGCAAGACGAAGTTCTAAAGATCTATTTCACAACAATGTGAATACATTTAACAATGTGAATACATAATACTACTAAACTGTACACTTAAAAATGGTTAAGATGGTATATTTAATGTTTTAAAAATTTTTTTCTTGCTGGCCAGGTGTGGTGGCTCATACCGGTAATCCCAATACTTTGGGACCTGGAGGTGGGAGAATTTCTTGAGCCCAGGAGTTTGAGACCAGTCTGGGCAACATAGTGAGATCCTGTCTCTATGGAAAAATAAAAATAATAAAAACATTTTATTTCCTCTTTTATTTTTTAATTTTATTTTTATTATTTTTTAAAATAAAGACAGGTCTCGCTATGCTGCCTGGGTTTGTCTTGAACTCCTGGCCTCAAGCAATTCTTCCGCCTTGGCCTCCCAAAGTGCTGGGATTATAGGCATGAGCCTCGCACCTAGCCATGAATTTAATGTTATATGTTTTTTAACACAATAAAAAAGGCATATAGAATGTAGGTATATATATTTATCTAAGTGCATCAACCTGTATGGTTAAAATGGTTTGTTTTTTTTTTTTTTTGAGACAAAATTTCCCTCTTGTTGCCCAGGCTAGAGTGCAATGGCGTGATCTTGGCTCACTGCAACCTCTACCTCTTAGGTTCAAGTGATTCTCCTGCCTCAGCCTCCTGAGTAGCTGGTATTATAGGCATGTGCCACCATGCCCGGCTAATTTTCTATTTTTAGTAGAGATGGGGTTGCTCCATGTTGGTCAGGCTGGTCTTGAACTCCCAACCTTAGGTGATCCGCCCACCTCAGCCTCCCAAAGTGCTGGGATTACAGGCGTAAGCCACTGTGCCCGGCCTAAAATGGTACATTTTATGGAACATAGATAGTACTCCAGTAAAGTTGATTTAAAAGAATAAAACAAAACTAAAAAGAGGCCAGGCACAGTGACTGACAAAACTCCGTCTCAAATAAATAAATAAATAAAAATAATATTTTTCCTATAGGGGCCCAACCTCATGACATCCTATGAGATCACGTTTTGCAATTGCTGTCAAGATTTCTAATAATGAGACTAGGTTTGGTGGCTTATACTTGGGCGCCAAGGTAGGCAGATTGCTTGAATCCATGAGTTTGAGACCAGCCTGGGCCACATAGCAACCAACTTGCCCCAGTTATTTCTTTAAATCCATTCATACATTCTTTCAACAAATATTGGCAGAGCGCAGTGGCTCAAACCTGTAATCCCAGTGCTTTGGGAGGCCAAGGCGGGAGGATTGCTTGAGCCCAGGAGTTTGAGATCAGCCTGGGCAATATAGTGAGACCCCATCTCTACAAAAAGCAAACAAAATTAGTTGAATGTGGTGGCACGTGCCTGTAGTCCCAGCTACTTGGGAAACTGAGGTAGGAGGGTCGTTTGAGCTCAGGAAAGTGGAGGCTGCAGTGAACTGAGATCGCGCCACTGCACTCTACAAAAATATATCTACAAAAATTAGTGGGGGGTGGTGGTGCACACCTGTGGTACTAGCTACTTGTGGGGCTGAGGTGTTAGGGTCACTTGAGCTTGGGAGGCAGAGATTGCAGTGAACTGAGGTCGTGTCACTGCACTCCAGCCTGGGCAACAGAGCAAGACCCTGTCTCAAACAAAACAAAACAAAACAAATTCCAGCAATAGCTCAAGCACCCAAGTCCTTTACTGGACAGGAAGTGTCCTAAGAGTACTTTCTATGGTCTGGTTGTTATTGTGCCCCAGAGGATGACATGATGCAGTGACTTGAGAGGCAACCATTAACTATTGTTGGCCGGGCACGGTGGCTCACGCCTGTAATCCAGCACTTTGGGAGGCCAAGGCGGGTGGATCATCTGAGGTCAGCAGTTTGAGATCATCCTAGCCAACATGGCGAAACTCCGTCTCTACTAAAAATACAAAAAATTAGCCAGGCATGGTGGTGGGTGCCTGTAGTCCCAGCTACTCAGGAAGCTTAGGCAGAAGAATCACTTGCACCCACGAGGTGGAGGTTGCAGCGAGCCAAGATCACGCCACTGCACTCCAGCCTGGGTGAAAGCAACACTCCATCTCAAAAAAATAAATAAAATAAAATAAATAAATATTGTGGAATGGAGGGATTCACCAATATGTAGCCTGTCAGACAGGCTAGCCTAAATGTTGAGGTTACACAGTGACGAAAACAGACAAAAATCTGTGTCTTTGGCCTGGTGTGGTGGCTGACGCCTGTAATCCCAACATTTTGGGAGGTGGGTGGATCACCTGAGGTCAGGAGATCGAGACCAGCCTGGTCAACATGGCAAAATCCCGTCTCTACTAAAAATACAAACATTAGCTGGGCATGGTGGCGCATGCCTGTAATTCCAGCACTTTGGGAGGCCGAGGTGGGTTGATCACTTGAGGTCAGGCGTTCAAGACCAGCCTGACCAATATGGTGAAACTCCATTTCTACTGAAAATACAAAAATTAGCAGGGTGTGGTGGCAGGTGCCTGTAGTCCCAGCTACTCGGGAAGCTGAGGCAGGAGAATCACTTGAATCCAGGAGGCGGAGGTTGCAGTGAGCCGAGATTGCACCAGTGCACTCCAACCTGGGCAAGAGAGCTAGACTCAATTAAAAAAAAAAAAAAAAATCTGTGCCCTTGTGGATTCCATTTTACTAGGGGAAATACTTGTAAATAAGATAAATTTGTGAAATACATACTATGATGGTAGTGAGTATTAAGGAAAAAAATGAATTAGGATCAGAGATAAGTAACATGGGGCATGGGGGTTTAGCTTCACTGAAGTGATATTTGTACCAAGACTTCATGAATGACACACAGACATCAACCTCACTGCCCCGTGGAAGTATAATCTGAGGCAGAGCAGTAGAAACTGGCCCAGGAGAAAAGGGAGGATGCAGACATGTCAATTAGACACAGTCAGAGATGCTTCATGGTTTCCTGGGTGTGTGACCTGTGTAGACACACAGGGACCTATGCTTAGAGGGACTCTGTGCTTGATTTAATGCTCTGCTGTCACCCTCTTGAAGTTTTTAATCAGTTTTTAAACAAGGGACTGTGCATTTTCATTTTGCACTGGGCCCCACACGTTACAAGTTACGAAGCTGGTCCTTCATTCTTTTGAATAAACAGTGCCTTCTCCCTATCACCCTCTTTGGAAGCACAGATACTCCCAGCAAATGCTAATCATTCATGTTTCTAATTTACTGATGTGACTTGTTTTTCCTCTAATAGGTGCGAAGTATGAGATAGAGACTGTATCATCCAGGGTAGGCTGGGGTATGCTGCATGACAGAAACCCCCAAATCCGATGGCTTAATGCAACAAAGGTGTGTACTTCACTGTCACACTTTGCGTTCATTATGGGTCAACGGGGGGCTCTGTTGTGCATCATCATCACTCTAGGACCGTGGCAGAGGGAAAGTGAAACAAGGGAAATTACGCACTGGCGGTTAGAGCCGCTACTCAGGAATGACACATATCGCTTGAACTCACATTTCCTCGCCAAGGCAAGTCACGTGGCAAGTCACCCTCCTTTAAGAGATGAGGAAGTTCAATCCAAACACGAGCCCAGACAACTGGGCCACTTGTTTTTTTGTGTTTTTTGAGACACAGACTCTTGCCCTGTTGCCTAGGCTGGACTGCAGTGGTATGATCACGGTTCCCTGCAGCCTCAACCTCCTGGGCTCAAGCAATCCTCCTGCCTCGGCCTCCCAAATAGCTGGGACTACAGGCGTGCGCCAACGGGCCCAGCCTACATTTGTTAATTCGTTATTTCAACACTATTTATTAAATAAGCTATCCTTTCTCTAGTGATATTAATTGCCCATTTATCATATACAAAACTTTTGTTGATATTTGTGACTCTTTTTGCATAGTGTTTCTGTTCCATTGTTTTTTCTTTCAGTGCCTATGCAGAATTACCCTGTTTTAATTTCTGTAGGGTTATAATGCTATTTTATCTTATTGTTTTAGAGACAGGGTCTTGTCATGTTGCCCAGGCTGGCCTTGATCTCCTGGGTTCAAGGGATCCTCCTGCCTCAGCCTCCTGAGTAGTGGGACTACAGGCATGAGACATCACGCCTGATTTATAATGTCATTTAATATCAAAGAGGTTAAGTATTCTCAAGATCCTCCTTTGACCTTTTCTTGGCTATTATCTTAATCTTTTATTTCTAGATAGATTTCAGAATCACTTTGTCAAATCCCCCCACTCCTTCTACGTGATTTTGATTAGAATGGAATTGCATTTGTAGATGAATTTGCATTTCTTTATAATATTGAGACATTAGGTTTTTGTTTTGTTTTTAGAGACAGCTTGCTCTGTCACCAAGGCTGGAGTGCAATGGCACAGTCATAGATCACTACAGCCTCTAACTCCTGAGCTCAAGTGATCTTCCCACCTCAGTTGGGACTACAGGTGCAAGCCACTGCACCCAGCTTTTACTAGTGGAATGAAATAATCTTTCCATCCCCTGGGAGCATGGTCACTCATGACTGAAATTCACTGAAATTTTTAAAAAAGAAGAAAAAAAATTGGAAAGCCTTATTTTCTCCTTCTTTTTTCTTTTTTGAGACAGGGTCTTGCTCTGTTGCCCAGGCTGGAGTGCAGTGGCGCAATCCTGGCTCACTGCAACCTCTGCCTCTCAGGCTGAGGTGATCCTCCTGCCTCAGCTTCCCCAGTAGCTGGGACTACAGGTACGCACCCCCATACCTGACTAACTTTTGTATTTTTAGTTTAAAAAGCTAACTGCATAGTTTTTGTTCGCTTGTTTGTTTGAAAAAAAATCATAACATCTTACTGAAATACTTAAAAAGATTATTTTATAAAACTAGTAGTCAGGCGCAGTGGCTCAAGCCTGTAATCCCAGCACCTTGGGAGGCTGAGGCGGGCGGATCACAAGGTCAGGCATTCAAGGCCAGCCTGGTCAACATGGTGAAACCCCATCTCTACTAAAAATACAAAAATTAGCCGGGCGTGGTGGTGCTCACCTGTAATCCCAGCTAGTCAAGAGGCTGAGGCAAGAGAATCACTTGAACCCGGGAGGCGGAGGTTGCAGTGAGCCGAGATCGTGCCACTGTATTCCAGCCTGGGCAACAGAGTGAGATTCTGTCTCAAAAAACAAAACAAAATAAACAAACAAAAACTAGTAAAAGCCGGATTACCATATTCAGAAACTTTCTATTAATTTGATCTTCAAGTATTTTGTTTTACAGTTATTGTGAATGAGACAATGTTCCTAAATGTTATTCTAGTAGAGTAGAAGTTCTCTCAATTTTGATATTATTTGTAACCATCTATCCTGCTGCTGAACTCTCTTATTAGTGCAAACAGCTGTTTGAAAAAAAATCTCTGTGTCCTTAATGTAAAAGTTGAAAAAAAAGAAGAAAAATCCTCTTGGTTTTTGTAAGTTGCAATGAATGTGTTCACAAATTATGATTAGTCTCTCATTCTTTCTTTCTTTCCTTTTTCTTTTTGTACCAATTTCATACTTCTCATTTCTACAGCAAGACTGAAAGTTGCTGTGTTAACCAATACATTTTAATTTCTACCGTCTTCTGTGACCCCATGACTGCTTCTCTCCAGTCTGGCAGCAGCTAGGGTGTTCAGTGCCTATTGGCTTAGGGAAGGAATGACACAGCAGAATGTAGAAGAAGGAAGTCAAGTTCTTGAACTTTTTAGTTTCTAAAGTCTTTCTCTCTCTCTCTTTTTTTTTTTTTTTTGAGATGGAGTCTCAGTCTGTCGCCCAAGTTGGAGTGCGGTGGCACAATTTTGGCTCACCACAACCTCTGCCTCCTGGATTCAAGTGATTCTCCCGCCTCAGCCTCTTCAGTAGCTGGGTCTACAGGCATGCGCGACCATGCTAATTTTCACCATGTTGCCCAGGCTGGTCTCAAACTCCTGGCCTCAGGTGATCTGCTCACCTTGGCCTCCCAAAGCTGGGATTACAGGTGTGAGCCACTGCGCCCAGGCTTCTTTCTCAGACTTGAAATAGCAGATGAGGTGAGTGAGACTCTATACCAGGTTACACACTCTGGCCCTTGGACCCCTGCTGATCCATGAACTGTTACTGTCCATGATGAGTTAAGTACAGATATTGAGAACATTTAGCAGCTGTTAGAGCAATATGATGTCACAATATCCAAGTGCATGATGTCACAATATCCAAGTCTCATTCAACAGTGTACAGGCCAAAAAGATTAATTCGTGGCAATTGGAAGTAAAACAAAACTGGTCTTCCATCATAGATTGCTTAATAAGTGCTTCTTTAACTAGAAGTCTCTAGATGCAGAGAAAGAAGAGAGTTAGAGAGAAGCATGTGGGTTTGAATCTGCGATGTGCCCTGCATCTCGTCCCCTCCCCTAGAAGCCCAAAAAATTGCTGTAAGTGGGTGGTGGGGGATGGAAGGGGCGAGCTGCCAGCAGGAGAACAAGAGACATCCTTGACGAACCAGAAAGCTGGAATCTGAAGGCACCCATGTCCTTTTTCTAAGTAGAGTCTGGTAAGTGGCAAGACAGTGAAAAGGCTATGGGCACAGCAGGGCAGCTGGGTCTGGCAGCCCGCATGGTTCTCACGCACGCACCCCAGCATGGGCTGGGAGCAGCAGAACAATTTGATGTGTGTCCAGAAGGAGCCCAAAGGCAGCAAAAAATCTTGAACACTCCCACGAAGTAGGCCACACGCCACCTAAAGCTCCCACATGCCCAAATGCAGAAGGAGCTAAGAGACAGATCAGAAGAATGTTCATAGCTGAGAACAGGGAACAAAACCACAGCTACTTGTATCACCAGTACCCAAGGTCTAGACAAAACAAAACACATCTTAGCCAATGCGGACACTCAAGAGTCAGATGCTCCTCCTTTCTGGAGGCCTTGACACCAAGTGACAGTCCTCCCCGCTTGCTATCAGCAAGGGGAACACTCTTATTATGGCCAGGAGTAAATTTCCATCACCTGGGAGAATGGTCACTCATGTTTGAAATTCACTGAATTTTTTTTTTTTTTTTTTTTTAGACAGAGTCTTGCTGTGTCACCCAGGCTGGAGTGCAGTGGCGCAATCTTGGCTCACTACAACCTCCGCCTCTCGGGTTCAAGCAACTCTCCTGCCTCAGCCTCCCGGGTAGCTGGGATTACAGGCACCCACCACCACGCCCAGCTAATTTTTGTGTCTCTTTTTTAGTAGAGATGGGGTTTCACCATGTTGGCCAGGCTGGTCTCAAATAGCTGACCTCAGGTGATCCACCTGCCTCAGGCTCCCAAAGTGCTGGAAGCCACCACGCCCAGCCATTCACTGAAATTTTTAAAAAAGAAGAAAAAAATAGGAAAGCCTTATTTCTCTCTCTCTCTCTCTGTCTTTTTTTTTTTTTTTTTTTCCAAGATAGGGTCTTGCTCTGTTTGCCCAGGCTGGAGTGCAGTGGTATAATCCCGGCTCACTGCAACCTCTGCCTCCCAGCCTCAGGTGATCCTCCTGCCTCAGCCTCCTGAGTAGCTGGAACTACAGGTGCATGCCACCATGCCTGGCTACTTTCTGTATTTTTAGTCTTTTTTTAAAAAAATAACTGCATAGTTTTTGTTTGTTTTGAGACAGAGTCTTGCTCTGTTGCCCAGGCTGGAATGCAGCGGCACGATCTAGGCTCACTGCAAGCTCAACCTCCTGGGCTCAAGCAATCCTCCCCACCTCAACCTCCCGAGTAGCTGGGATTACAGGTGCCCACCACCACACCCGGCTAATTTTTGTGCCGTCAGTAGAGACAGGGTTTCACCATGTTGGCCAGGATGGTCTCAAACTCCTGACTCTCAAGTGATCCGCCCACCTTGGCCTCCCAAAGTGCTGGGATTACAGACTTGAGCTACCATGCCCAGTCTTAAGGAAACCCTTATTTCTTGCAAGGCTGTCTGTATACTGACATTCACACCTCCTTTGGCTTTGTTCAATCAAAATGACAGATGTGGGCATTTTTGCCTTGTTTCTGATTTTAATGGGAATGCATTTGGTATTTTATTATTAGTTATGGCATTTGTGATTAATTCTTCATATTCTGTTTTTTTGTTTGTTTGTTTGTTTGTTTTTTTCTTTTTGAGACAGAGTTTCACTTGTCGCCCAGGCTGGAGTACAATGGCGCGACCTTGGCTCATTGCAACCTCCGCCTCTCGGGTTTAAGTGATTTTCCTGCCTCAGCCTCAAGAGTAGCTGGGATTACAGGTGTGCACCACCACGCCTGGCTAATTTTTGTATTTTTAGTAGAGATGGGATTTCACCACATTGGCCAGGCTGGTCTCAAACTCCTGACCTCATATGATCCGCCAGCCTCAGCTTCCCAAAGTGCTGGGATTACAGGCGTGAGCCACCACACCCGGCCTAATTCTTCATAGGCGATGAAGGTGATGTTATCGTGGTGATGTTAGGACCCATCTTTTTGAAGTTGATTAGGGAGATTTTTTTTTTTTTTTTTTTCAGGAGTGGCAGTTTAATACAAGAAAGAGAAAGAAAAATAGCTCTCTCTACTGAGAGAACGGGGACCTGTGAGAGGAAAGACCTGGCTAGGGAATTTTAATATGCCTTTTTAGTAAATCAGGGATAGATGTTGAATTTTATCAGACGGTTTTTGGCTTCTATCAAGAGAGTCATACGATTTTTCTTCTTCAAAAAGAAGAAGGGCAATCAAGGGCAATCAATTGTACTTAGGGCAATCAAGTACACACAGATTTCCTTAATAGACCTTTGACTTTGCCTATTTGTTTTAATCCACAGCTTGGTTTTGTCTTATTATAATTTATTTTCAATCTTAAAATCAGTATTTATAGATGAAGTTGGCATGTACATTTCTTAACACATTGGTTTGGATGAGCTTTGATATAAGTGTTCTACTAGGCTTGTTAAATGGATAGTGATGCTTCTAAACTTTTCTCTTGCTTTATTTATTTATTTATTTTATTTTATTTATTTTATTTTTTGAGACAGAGTCTCGCTCTGTCACCCAGGCTGGAGTGCAGTGGCCCAATCTCAGCTCACTGCAAGCTCCGCCTCCCGGGTTCACATCATTCTCCTGCCCCAGCCTCCCAAGTAGCTGGGACTACAGGTGCCCACCATGCCTGGCTAATTTTTTGTATTTTTTTTGTAGAGACGGGGTTTCACCGTGTTGGCCAGCATGGTCTCAATCTCCTGATCTCATGATCCACCTGTCTTGGCCTCCCAAAGTGCGGGGATTACAGGTGTGAGCCACTGCGCCTGGCCTCTCTTGCTTTAGATTCTAGAATGCAAAATTACCTACAGTCTTTCTTCGATGTTTAGTAGAAATTTTCCATAATATTGTTCAACTAGGTCTGAAAATTTGGGGGCATAAGATCTTTTTCTCTCTATTTTAGGTTCAGGGAATACACCTGCAAGTTTGTTACATGGGTAAATTATGTATCATGGGGGTTTGGTATACAGACTATTTCGTCACCCAGGTAATGAGCATAGTACCCCAAAGGTAGTTTTTTGATCCTAACCCTCCTCCCACTATCCACCATCAAGCAAGCCTCAGTGTCAACTGTTCCATTCTTTGTACCCACGTGTGCTGAAGGTTTAGCTTCTGCTTACAATAAGTGAGAATGTGTGGTATTTGGTTTTCTGTTCCTGTGTTAATTCACCTAGGAAAACGACCTTCACCTCCATCTGTACTGTCGCAAATAACATGATCTTGTTCTTTTTATGGCTGCATAATATTCCATTTTAATTTTTATTATTATTGTTTTTTGGAGACGGAGTCTTGCTCTGTTGCCCAGGCTGGAGTGCAGTGTCACAGTCTCTGCTCACTGCAACCTCCGCTTCATGGGTTCAAGTGATTCTCTCCCTCAGCCTCCTGAGTAGCTGGGACTACAGGTGTGTGCCCCCACAGTCAGCTAATTTTTGTATTTTTAGCAGAGATGGGGTTTCACCATGTTTTCCAGGCTGGTCTCCAACTCCTGACCTCAGGTGATCTGCCTGCCTCGGCCTCCCAAAATGTTGGGATTACAGGTGTAAGCCACCGCATCTGGCCCCATAATATTCCATGATGTATATGTACCATGTTTTCTTTATCCAGTCCACTGTTAATGCAACATAAGATCTCTGGTGACCCTTTTCCTATCCTCCAGAGTTCGTTGGTTTATTTCAATTTTCTATTTCTTCCTGAGTCAATTTTAGTAATTTATATTTTATCGTTAAAATAGTCCATTTCATTTATTTTTAAAAAGTTCATTTCATTTCCATTTTTTAACTCACACACAAGGTTGTACCTAATATTCTGTTATCTGAATGTTTATCCCTGAATCCAGAATTTCATCTGAAAACTGTGTTCTTGGACTCCAGATCGCCCCCTACAACAACCTCTCTGATCTCACTATAGGTACGAACCTTCTTTTTGTACAAGTTTCTCCTGTTGCTGGTAGCAACTCTCCTCCAATTCTCCTGTTCCATTTTTTTTCATGCTACTGAATCTTTTTTCTTTTTCTCTCTTTTTTTTTTTTTTTTTTTTTTTGAGACAGAGTCTCACTCTGTTACCCAGGCTAGAGTGCAGTGGCACAATCTCAGCTCACTGCAAACTCTGCCTCCTGGATTCAAATAATTCTCATGGCTCAACCTTCCAAGTAGCTGGAATTACAGGTGTGCACCACCACGCACAGCTAATTTTTGTATGTTTCGTAGAGACGGGGTTTCACCATGGTTGCCAGGCTGGTCTCCAACTTCTCACCTCAAGTGACCTGCTCACCTCGGCCTCCCAAACTGTTAAGATTACAGTGGGCCACTGCGCCTGGCTTCCTGAATCTTTTCATGAGCCAAGTTCCTCTTTACATCTTTACCCGAAGGAGCCTGTTTTTTTCTGGCATCAGGAGTTGTGATACGGGTTTCCTGTTCTAATCTTGTAGTCCCAGACAAAAAAAGCCACACTCTCTTTAAACTTATTTATCAGATTTAGATGATGAGCTGAGAGTGAAGAGAAGGGCTGGACTCCCAGCTAGGGTAGGGGACGGGAGGCCAGGCTCCTTTCCATGACATAAAGGACTCTTCAACATCTCACCTGCCTGCATCCTAGCTACTCAGGAGGCTGAGGCAGGAGAATTGCTTGAACCCAGGAGGTGGAGGTTGCAGTGATCAGATATTGTACCACTGCACTCTAGCCTGGGGGACAGACTGAGACTGTCTCAAAAAAAGAAAAAAAAGTATCTGTATATATTTTTATATATGCTTTTTTTCTGGAAGAATACAATGACAGATTGTTAATATGGAGTCTTTAATATTTTGCTTAATATAATTCCATCTTTAAATGAACAATTCTTTTTCTTTTTCTTTTGAGGTAGGGTCTTGCTCTGTTGCCCAGGGTAGAGTACAGTGGCACGATCACAGCTCACTGTAGCTTCAATCTTCTAGCCTCAAGCAATCCTCCCATCTCAGCCTCCCAAGTAGCTGGGATTACAGGTGCACACTGCCATGCCTGGCTAATTTCTTATTCATTTGTTTAGTTATTTTTTTGATGCAGAGTCTTACTCTGTCCCCCAGGATGAGTGCAGTGGTGTGACCATGGCTCATTGGGGCCTCTACCTCCCAGGCTCAAGCAATTATTCCGCCTCAGCCTTCCAAGTAGCTGGGACTATAGGCATGTACCACCATGCTCAGCTAATTTTTGATTTTTTGTAGAGATGAGGTCTTGCTATTTTGCCCAGGCTGGGCTCGAACTCCTGGATGCAAGCAATCCTCCTGCCTCAGCCTCACCAAGTGCTGGGATTATAGGCATGAGCTGCGATGCCTGGCCAACAATTATTTTTCAAAGTCTGGAAGATGACATAGGAAAACCCAAGACTGACCCTAGAAGACAGAAACACCATCACAGCCTCAACTGTGTCCAGATTTCAACACATAGCTGTCTCCCTCTTAGACAAAAGACAACCTTGCCTTCCAGCCTTCACTCCAGAGTATCAATTACTCACAGGGTTTTGAACTTTGGAACCTGATCATTTCTAGGTCTTTCCCAGTGCTTTGTACACTCCAGGTGCTTTCCAGATTTAGATGATGAGCTGAGAGTGAAGAGAAGGGCTGGACCCCCCGCTAAGGTAGGGGATGGGAGTAAGGAATGAGCAAGAGGACATATTTCTTTTTTTTTTGAGACAGAGTCTCATTCTGTCGCACAGGTTGGAGCAGTGGTACAATCTACAACCTGTACCTCCTCTCCCCTGGCCTGGGTAGAGGCTGGCTTCCCGTCCCCTACCCTAGCTGGGGGTCCAGCCCTTCTCTTCACTCTCAGTTTATCACCTAAATCTGGTAAATAGGCCCAAAGAAAGTGTGGCTTTTTTTTTTTTTTTTTTTGGTCTGGCACTAGAAGATTAGAATAGGAAACCCGTATCACAACTCCTGTCACCAGAGAAAAACAAGCTCCTTTGGGTAAAGATGAGAAGAGGCATTTGGTGGAGGAGCTGGGATGACAGGCACTCACCACCACGCCTGGCTAATTTTTGTATCTGTAGTAGAGATGGGGTTTCACCATGTTGGCCAGGCGAGTCTGAAACTCCTGGCCTCAAGTGATCTGCCCGCGTTGGCCTCCCAAAGTGCTGGGATTACGGGCATGAGCCACCACACCCAGCCAGGACATACTTGAAAAAAAATGTTTCAAGGTCAGGCACGGTGGCTCACGCCTGTAATCCTAGCACTTTGGGAGGCCAAGGCGGGTGGATTGCCTGAGGTCAGGAGTTTGAAACCAGCCTGGCCAACATGGTGAAACCCCGTCTCTACTAAAAATACAAAAATTAGCCTGGCGTGATGGCATATGCCTATAATCCCAGCTACTCTGGAGGCTGACACAGGAGAATTGCTTGAATCCAGGAGGCAGAGCTTGCAGTGAGCCGAGGTCATGCCACTGCACTCCAGCCTGGGCAACAGAGGGAGATTCCGTCTCAAAAAAAAAAGGTTTCAAACACAATCGATTCAAACCAACCTCCCTCAAAAAGAAGGAAAAAAAAGCCAGCATTTTCCATAGGAGACAGAGATTTGAAAAATGAAGCTGTGTTCGTGTTTCCTAATTCAGCCAGGTCAGCAGAAGGGCAACACAAAGCAATCAGGTGTTTTTTTATTTTTTTGACACAAGGTCTCAAAAAATCCTCCTGCCTCAGCCTCACAAAGTGCTGGGATTATAGACATGAGCCTACTGCACTCACCTGGCTGGAGTGCAGTAGCATGATCACAGCTGACTGTAGTCTCCACTTCCTGGGCTCAAGGATCCTCCCACCTTAGCTCCCTGAGTATCTGGGACCACTGGTGCATGCCACCACACCTGGCTTAATTAAAATAAATTTTTTTGTAGAGATGGGGTCTCACTATGCTGCCCAGGCTGGTTTCAAACTCCTGGGCTCCGGGAGGCGGAGCTTGCAGTGAGCCGAGATCGCACCACTGCACTCCAGCCTGGGCGACAGAGAGAGACTCCATCTCAAAAAACAAACAGACAAACAAACAAAAAAACAAACAAAAAATCCTGGGCTCAAGAGATCCTCCCATCTTAGCCTCCCAAAGTGCTGATATTACAGGCGTGAGCCACTATGCCCAACCCAGAACCAGGTTTAACAACTGTGGAGGAGGCAAAACCTCCACAGGTTTAACACCTGTGGAGGAGGAGGTTTAAGCAGCAGGTGGAATGGTACTGTTAATGACATCAAGTTCATCTGAGTGGGGGTGGGAACTTAGTATAATAGATCTTAAAGGGATCGCTCTCACTGCTGTGCTGATAAGTGACTATTTTATGTTGATAATATACTGAGATAAAAATGTTATGATCATAAAATAAAAATTGATTGCTGTAAAATGTAAAAAAGAGTTCTTGGACATTAAAACCATGATAGCAAGTAACAGAGCTGGGTGGTGGCTCACGACTGTAATCCCAGCACTTTGCAGGACCGAGGTGGGCGGATCACAAGGTCAGGAGATCAAGACCATCCTGGCTAACACGGTGAAACCCCGTCTCTACTAAAAATACAAAAAATTAGCCGGGTATGGTGGCACGTGCCTGTAGTCCCAGCTATTCGGGAGGCTGAGGCAGGAAAATTGCTTGAACCTGGGAGGCAGAGGTTGCAGTGAGCCGAGATCACACCACTGCATTCTAGCTTGGGCAACAGAGTGAGACTCTGTCTCAAAAAAAAAAAAAAAAAAAAAAAGAAAGAAAAGAAAAAAAAAAATAACACAAGAGTAGAAGGCCGGGCATAGTGGCTCACACCTGTAATCCCAGCACTTTGGGAGGCTGTGGTGGGCAGGTCACTTTGAGGCCAGTAGTTTGAGACCAGCCTGGTCAACATGGTGAAACCACGTCTCCACTAAAAATACAAAAATTAGTTGGGTATAGTGGCACAGGCTTGTAATCCCAGCTACTTGGGAGGCTTAGGCAGGAGAATTGCTTGAGCCTGGGAGGCAAAGACTGCAATGAGCTGAGATCGCCACACTGCACTGCAGCCCTTGCAACAAAGTGAGACTCTGTCTTAAAAAAGAAAAAAAAACAAACAAAAAACAAACAGTAGTAGAAAGTATAACAGAGGGCTGGGCACGGTGGCTCATGCCTGTAATCCCAGGACTTTGGGAGGCTGAGACCTGAGGTCAGGAGTTCAAGACCAGCCTGGCCAACATGGCGAAACCCCATCTCTAGTAAAAAATACAAAAATTAGCCAGGAATGGTGGCACGCGCCTGTAATCCCAGCTACTTGGGAGGCTGAGGCAGGAGAACTGCTTGAACCTGGGGGGTGGAGGTTGCAGTGGGACGAGATCGCACCACTGCACTCCACCCTGGGTGGCAGAAGACTCCATCTTAAAAAGAAAAGAAAAGAAAAGAAAATATGACAGAGGAGTGAAAGAAAAAAAACTGAGGAAATCTTCCACAAAGGAGATCAAAAAGACAAAATATGGAAGAGACAAAAATATGAAAAATAGAAAAAGGACCGACATCTAATGAAAAAATTCCAGAAATAGGAAACCAAGGTATGAGTGAAATAAATTAATTTCAGAAAATCCCCTAGCACTAAAGGACATGAGTTTCCAGACTGAAAGGGCCAAGAGCACCTGGCACAATGGGTAGTGGGTGCTGAATAGAAATAGGCCAACAGCAGGACATGCATTGTGAAATTTCAGAGCACTGAAGACAATTCTACAAGCATCCAGAGAGAAAAATGATGACAAAGGAAGAACCAAGAATCAGAAATCATGTGGGAAGCTAGAAGGCACTCAGTCACTTCCTCCCCTCAGAGGGACAATGGGCAGGAAGAGGACAGGGCAGCACCCTCCTTTATGGAGAGAGTTCTTTCAGATGAAACGGATGGGAGACTAGGGGATATATACAAATGGGGTCAGTTTGGGCTTAACTAGGGATACATAGATACATAGAAAATCATGCAAACAGGCCGGGCGCGGTGGCTCAAGCCTGTAATCCCAGCACTTTGGGAGGCCGAGACGGGCGGATCACGAGGTCAGGAGATCGAGACCATCCTGGCTAACACGGTGAAACCCCGTCTCTACTAAAAAAAAAAAAAAAATACAAAAAACTAGCCGGGCGAGGTGGCAGGCGCCTGTAGTCCCAGCTACTTGGGAGGCTGAGGCAGGAGAATGGCGTAAACCCGGGAGGCGGAGCTTGCCGTGAGCTGAGATCCGGCCACTGCACTCCAGCCTGGGGGACAGAGCAAGACTCCGTCTCAAAAACAAAAAAAACAAACAAACAAAAAAAGAAAATCATGCAAACAAACCTGATTACTAACTCCAAGGAAAAACTAAAAGTTGTGTCAGAAGGAAAAGAAGTCAGTCATACTAAGTGTTCTGGCTCAGCTATGAATAGCGTTTGTGTGTCCTTAGTAACATCAACATTAATATTGATCCAACCAAAATGACACAATTATATGGACAAATGGAGGGACTGAAAGTACGTGTCTGTGTCGAAGGATGACTAAACAGCAGCCCAATCTGCAGCACTAGATACAGTCAGTTGATAAGGCTTAATACTGAACTGTGAAATGGTAATAAAAATATTTCACATGGACATGAAAGTCAATACTAAAAGCTTCATCTGGAAGAACTGAAGGTGGTTGTCTCTTGGACAGAAAGGAGTGGTTGCCAAGAGCTACTGATTTTCATGATAAGCCTTGTTGAATTTTCTTTTTTAGGCAGGGTCTTGCTGTCACCCAGGCTGAAGTGTAGTGGCGAGATCATGGCTCACTGCCTCTTTAAACTCGTGGACTCAAGCGAACCTCCCACTTCAGCCTCCCAAGTAGCTGGGACTACAGGTATGGGTCACAGAGCCTGGCTAATCTTTTTTATTTTTCGTAAGGATTTTTTTTTTTTGCTGTTGTTGCTGTTTTTTTTTTTTTTTTTTTTTTGAGATGGAGCTTCGCTCTTGTTGCCCACGCTGGAGTGCAGTGGCATTACCTCGGCTCACGGCAACCTCTGCCTCCCGAGTTCAAGCGATTCTCCTGCCTCGGCCTCCCAAGTACCTGGGATTACAGGTATGCATCACTACGCCTGGCTAATTTTTGTATTTTTAGTAGAGATGGGGTTTCACCACGTTGGTCAGACAGGTCTTGAACTCCTCATCTCAGGTGATCCACCCACCTCGGCCTCCCAAAGTGCTGGGATTACAGGTGTGAGCCACCGCACCCAGCTGGTATTGTTATTTTTGTTGTTTTTTCTCCCAAATATTTTTGATCTGCAGTTGGCTGAATCTACAGAGGTGGAACCCAAGGATATGAAGGGCTGACTGTACTTATTTATTAATATTACTTATTATATTTGTTCAGTTATTTCAAATATGGATCTATTTCTACGTAAGTATATTGCAGACTTCTGGAGGATGGGCATGGTGGATGATTCCTTTTTGATACCTACCAAAGCTGTGTCCATAGTAGATGCCCCAAAGATAATTCATGGATAAACATAAATGTCAAATTCAAGGTGACTTGATATGCAAATTTAAATCAAAGTCTGGAGATAAAAACCAAGGTTAGATTAGAGGTGTCACTGTAGTTAAGACATTTGGAGAATGTAAGTACATCAAGATAGAGCTGTATTCAAAGTTCTGTGGTCTACTTTTTTGTTTAATTTTTTTTTTTAATGAAGAGATTATTTTTGTTCCCAAAGTACTCTCAAGTTTCAAGTTTTGGTGACCTGGGACTTGGTATATAAATATGAATTTACTCTGCCAACACCCTATGTGACTTTCTAGACTTTATGCCTGACTCCTTTGTTTTCCTAGATTGCAAAGTCGTAATTTCCACACACCGAGATACTGAACTTCTTTTATTGCTGGTCTGATAAGATTGGCAGAGAGAGGTTAGTTTCTTGCCTCTTGCTGGAGGTGGGGAGATGAAAACACCAGGGAGAAAAATATAGTGGAAGATCATCTTGAGTTGATGTTCAGAACGAGGAGTCCTCGATCCTAGGCCAGCATCAGTCCATGGTGCTTTTGGTCTCACTGTGGTTTCACTCCCCATTACATGGGGAAAATACTTGACATTTTCTGATATCCCGGGTCCAACATATGCATATCAGTAAATGTAATACACATGTAAAGAGAATGAAAGGCAGGCTAGGCACAGTGGCTCACGCCTGTAATCCCAGCACTTTGGGAGGCCAACGTGGGCAGACCACTTGAGGTCGGGAGTTCATAACCAGCCTGACCAACACGGAGAAATCTTGTCTGTACTAAAAATACAAAATTAGCCTGGGTGGTGGCACATGCCTGTAATCCCAGCTACTGGGGAGGCTGAGGCAGGAGAATCGCTTGAACCCAGAGGCAGAGGTTGCAGTGAGCTGAGATTGCGCCATTGTACTACAGCCTGGGCAACAAGAGTGAAACTCCATCTCAAAAAAAAAAAAAAAAAAAAGAGAGAATGAAAGGCAAAAATCACATGATCATCTCAATAGATGTAGAAAAGCATTTGAGAAAATCTGACAACCTTTCATGGTAAAAACTCTCAACAAGTTAGGTATAGAAGGAATGTACTTTGATGTACCTGGGAATTTACCTTGTATGACAAATTTGCAGTGAACATACTGAAAGCTCTTCCACTAAGATCGGAAACAACACAAGCATCCCCAATCTCACCATTTCTATTCGACGTAGTAATGGAAATCCTAGCCAGAGCATTAGGCGAGAAAAAGAAATGACAAGCCTCCAAATTGGAAACGAAGAAGTAAAACTGTCTCTACTTACAGATGGCATGATCTTATATATAGAAAACCCTAAAGACACCACCAAAAACCTGTTAGAACTAAATAAAGTTGTAGGATACAAAAGCAAAATATAAAAATCAGTAGTGTTTCTACACATTAACAAAGAACTATTCAAAGAAAAAAATGAATAGGAAAAACACCCATTTTATTTCATATTTTATTTCAATTTTGTTATTTTGTGGAGAGAGGTCCTCACTATGTTGCCCAGGCTGGAGTGCAGTGGTGCAATTTTGGCTCACTGCAACCTCCACCTCCTGGGCTCAAGCTATCCTACCATCTCAGCCTCCTGAGTAGCTGGGACTACAGGTGCATGCCACCATACCTGGCTAATATTTTTGTAGAGATGGGGTTTTGCCATGTTGCCCAGGCTGGTCTTGAACTCCTGGGCTCAAACGATCTGCCTGCCTCAGCCTCCCAAAGTGCTGGGGTTACAAGCATGAGCCACTGCGCCTGATTGATTTATTTATTTAGAGATGGCTGGAGTGCAGTGGCAACATCTCAGCTCACTGCAAGCTCCACCTCACGGGTTCAAGCGATTCTCATGCCTCAGCCACCCGACTAGCTGGGATTACAGGAGTACACCACCATGCCTGGCTGATTTTTGTATTTTTAGTAGAGGCACAGGGTTTGCCATGTTGGCCAGGCTGGTCTTGAACTCCTGGTCTCAAGTGATGCGCCTGCCTTGACCTCCCAAAGTGCTGGGATTACAGGCATGAGCCACTGCACCCAGCTTAAAAGGCCCCATTTATCAAGGCTATATAAAACGTAAAATACTTAGAAATAACTCTGGGGAAAACTTGGAGCTATCAACAAATCCAAACAGTGAGTTTTTTTTTTTCCCCCTTTTTCCTTTGTGAGATGGAGTCTTGCTCTGTTGCCCAGCTGGAGTGCAGTGGCACAATCTTGGCTCACTGCAACCTCTGCCTTCCGGGTTCAAGCAATTCTCCTGCCTCAGCCTCCTGAGTAGCTGGGATTACAGGCGCCCACCACCACACCTGGCTAATTTTTGTATTTTTAGTTGAGACGGGGTTTCACTATGTTGGTCAGGCTGGTCTCAAACTTTTGACCTCGTGATCTGCCTGCCTCGGCCTCCCAAAGTGCTTGGATTACAGGCGTGAGCCACTGCACCTGGCCTTTTTAAGTGACAAGGTCTCATTCTGTTGCCCAGGCTGGAGTTCAGTAGACCATCGTAGGTCACTGTAACATCAAACCCTGCGCTCAGCTGATCCCCTCAGCTTCCTAAGTAGCTAGGATTACAGGCACACACCACCACACCTGGCTAATATTTTTTTAAAAAATTTTTTGGCCAGGCATGGTGGCTCACGCCTGTAATCCCAGCACTTTGGAGGCTGAGGCGGGAGGATCATGAGGTCAGCAGTTCAAGACCAGCCTGGCCAACATGGTGAAACCCCATCTCTACTAACAATACAAAAATTAGTCAGGCGTGGTGGCACGTGCCTGTAATCCCAACTACTTGGGAGGCTGAGGTAGGAGAATAGCTTGAACATGGGAGGTGGAGGTTGCAGTGAGCTGAGATCCTGCCACAGCACTCCAGCCTGAGACAGAGCGAGACTCCGACTCAAAAAAAAAAAAAAAAAAAAAAAAATTTGTAGATCTGTTGCCCAGGCTGGTCTTGAACTCTTGGCCTCAAGGGATCCTCCCACGTTGGCCTCTTAAGTAGCTAGGACTACAGGTGCTGGCCACCATGCCCAATGCCGTCAGCCAGCTAAGTCTTATACTTTTCTGATCACAGCTACGGGGACAGTTAGTCTTACTGCCCAGGTTCCTCATGGTCACCTCCTATTTCCCAATGCAAGTCATCTCCTTGCAACTACGGGCAAAGGGGCACTGCTTTTCTTCAACCTATCAACCTATCAGGCCACAGACCCTCCCAGGATGTGCTGGTGATTTTGCTGCTGTCATTATTTCAGCTGTGGGGCAAAAGCAGCCCGGTGGATGGTGGTCTCAGGGCAAACTCTGTAGACATTAATTCTAGAGAAAACCCTCTCGAAGGATTAGCATCTTAGCCAAGAAACTTTAACCCTCAGACTGGAGCATTTTCTAATTGGCTCTTCTTGTGTTAGTGAGAGGAATGAAAGAATGGAGGCATTAGAGATCCACGGATGGAGACAAGGCAGCACCTCCAGCGTTCGGAGTAAACTCCTGAGTCACCAGGCCTGTCTCCCACAGAAACAGAAAGAAAATCTATGCTGCCTCTCACTGGGCCATAAATTACACATCGTCCCTTTCCCTGGGCCTTCAGGGAACCGAAGCATGTTCCACTCCTGCCACTGACCTTCCTCATCTTTGGGATTCCTGTTCTCACTGATCACAAAAAATGATCTTCACGAAGTCTTCCTGCATTGTTTCTCTGCCATTTCTGCAGACTTTGGGAGTTACTGTCTTAGCTGGAGAATAATAGTGGATCAAAGAGGAGGGACTATACCTTCTAAGTGCCCCCACACCCAGGGCCACCCATTGGCACTGCCTGAGGAGGTCCAGTCTCAAGGTGAGGAGATGGACTAGGAGGGAAAGTGAGCCCCCATCAGCCAGTGCTTCTCAGACACTGACATGCAACTAATAGGTAGGGTTCTTGACATACAGGGCTCTTGCTACAATGCAGATACCGATTTAGGAGATGAGCCCAAGATTCTGCCTTTCAAATTTCCCAAGTGATGTTGATGCTGCCAGTCCACAGACCAGACTGTGTTTGCATAGCAAGGAGCAAGACTGAGTGGAGGTGAAAAAAATAGAGGAAAAACAAGCTCCATGAGAGGTGATCTGATGATGCTCCAGCTGCAAAACCTCTTTGTCTTCAAGGACTTCCCTGCAGGGCCTTTCACCTTTTCCAGAGGATTGGAGCACACACAGCCTTCCAGGCCCAGCCAAATGCTGGTAAAGGGCCAGGGGCCTGAGACCTCCTCACACCCTCCATCAGCAGCTGTCAGGGAGAGGAGCCCTGCCTGGGCTGGGCAATCAACCCTCGCCCCTGCCGCTGGCTCTGGGGTGGTTCTGCCATGGAACAGCAGGTTCAAGATGGCAACAGGGGCCGGGTGCGGTGGCTCAAGCCTGTAATCCCAGCACTTTGGGAGGCCGAGACGGGCGGATCACGAGGTCAGGAGATCAAGACCATCCTGGCTAACACGGTGAAACCCCGTCTCTACTAAAAATACAAAAAATTAGCCGGGCGAGGTGGCGGGCGCCTGTAGTCCCAGCTGCTCAGGAGGCTGAGGCAGGAGAATGGCGTAAACCCGGGAGGCGGAGCTTGCAGTGAGCTGAGATCCGGCCACTGCACTCCAGCCCGGGCGACAGAGCGAGACTCCGTCTCAAAAAAAAAAAAAAAAAAAAAAAGATGGCAACAGGGTAACAGATGGCCTCTCTTCCCTTCACCTCTGCCTCATCCCAGGCTCTGCTCCCTGAAGCCAAAGCAGTGATC
The DNA here is from genome assembly GCF_002776525.5 of Piliocolobus tephrosceles. Classification (NCBI taxonomy): domain Eukaryota; kingdom Metazoa; phylum Chordata; class Mammalia; order Primates; family Cercopithecidae; genus Piliocolobus; species Piliocolobus tephrosceles. The sequence goes on along the minus strand of NC_045453.1, from coordinate 57,038,411 downwards.
CTCTTTACTTTCTTGAATGGCAGCTTACTTTGTGCCAGGCTGTGTGAACCACCATCTGGAACTGTTTTTATTTAATCCTCACAATCACCTTTTGAGGTAGGAACTGTTTTATCCCCACTTTAGAAGGAAACTGAGGCCCCATCACTGAACTACATACCTGTGAGGCCAGGAGCCTATGGGACCGAATCCAGGAGAGAGGCCTCAGGATAGGAATTTAATGAGAACTCAAGGCAACTAAGGTGCATTGACTGGTATACGACCCTTCAAAGGTAAGCAGAAAGCCAGTGCTGTTACTGTCCGTCTACCAGGTTCCCTTACCATACACCAGTGGCAGGAGGTTCTCCTGTGCCAGCTGGTACAGGTAGGTCATGAAATGGGCTCCTTGGCCTGGGCAGAGGGTGCCAGGCAGAGGCAGGACTGACCAGGCAGCACCAACTGTGTGAAGAGTAGCTGGCCTGCTAGGCAGCTGGTGGAGGGCCATTTAGGAAAGTCTGAAGTAAACGTAGGTCAGTACTTGCCTACCTATCCATACTTCAAAGGAACAGTGTCCTGGGATGGAAATGCACACGATTCCAGCTCTTCATTTGACAAACCTAAGTGCCTACAAGCACTGTGCTAGGCTTTGTGGGAGGGTTTAAGACAGTCTTTGTCCTTAGTGAGGAAAATTAGCATGCTGGATATAAAAATAAGAGTGGTGGAAACGTTGGTGAACTGGAGAATGCTGCTCAGCTAAAACTTGTACTACCTTACTTGAGTTGGCTGGAGCCTCTCAGCAATGAAGGACCACCTGATTTTTCAAGTCCAAAATCAAGATCATGTGAACATTTCCCTTTTCAGAAACAAAATGCGCAGAACTTGGGGACAGGTGGTCAGAAGATAAAACGAACAATTCAAAAAATAAATCCTCAAATGCAGGCCAACATGTGGCTGCTGGTTTGCAACCTGTGTTCCTCACTACCCAAGTCCTATTTTTTCCTGTTGTACCTCCAGCACCTCACAATTCCTGGCAGAACAGAAGTACCTCTGGTATATGACCACGTGAAGCTTAACCAAGAGACCCACCAGAGTGGCAATGGATCTGAAATTTCCATCACATGCAGAATAGCTGAAGCAACTGGAGAGGGTTTTTAGCCTTGGAAATGACTAACAGGAGGCATAATTGTTACAATAAGAACATCCTTTAAAAAAGTTAAGATACATGGTCTGGCCAACATTTTGGAGCGGGGAGGAGGCTACTTTCAGGTAAAATATACATCTAACAAGTGACCACGGTCCCCCAACTACTTCTACTGTCCATACCCACCTCCCCCATTTCTTCACTGGCCCAGTACCTAAAAGCATTTGGCTGTCATATCTGGTAAAGGGAATTCAGGCTTTGCCTTTTTAAATTTTTATTATTATTTTTTTGAGATGGAGTCTCACTCTGTCACCATCTGGAGTGCAGTGGTGTGATCTTGGCTGATTGCAACCTCCACCTCCCGGGTTCAAGTGATTCTCCTGCCTCAGCCTCTTGAGTAGCTGGGATATAGGTGCCCGCCACCACACCTAGCTAATTTTTGTATTTTTAGGCCAGGCTGATCTTGAACTCCAGACCTCAAGTGATCCCGCCCACCTCGGCCTCCCAAAGTTGGGATTACAGGTGTGAGCCACCGTGCCAGGCCCAGGCTTTGCCTACTAACTTTAATCCCAAATATCTCACCTACTTCCTACCTAAGAATCTTACCTAACTCAGAATTTTTTTTTGGAGATGGAGTTTCACTCTTGTTGCCCAAGCTGGAGTACAATGGTGCGATCTTGGCTCACTGCAACCTCAGCCTGCCGGGTCCAAGCGATTCTCCTGCCTCACCCTCCCAAGTAGCTGGGATTACAGGCATGCGTCACCACGCCCAGCTAATTTTGTATTTTTAGTAGAGACAGGGTTTCTCCATGTTGGTGAGGCTGGTCAAACTCCCAACCTCAGGTGATCCGCCCGCCTCAGGCTCCCAAAGTGCTGGGATTACAGACATGAGCCACCATGCCTGGCTAACTTGGGACTTTTCTAAGAATTAAAATGAGATACGTAATGAAACTATTTGGCAGAATACCTGGCAAAGGGGTCAAAAAATGTTCAACATTATTATGGAGGTTTAGATCTTTTCTCCCATCCAACTACTAACCAGGCCTGACCCGGCTTAGCTTCCAAGATCAGATGAGGTCGGGAGCATTCAGGGTAGTATGGCCGTAGAGGTTTAAGTCTTTTCTATAAAACACCAAGTAATACAACTACGGTAAAAGCATGTAAGTTGCAGGGAGTCTGATTTTGGCTTCAAAAATGATAATTCTGTAACAATGCCAGCTGGAATAAGATCACAAGTGTAAACGTTCAAATAGAGCAGCAAAGGACATTCCTCAGGGAACTCTGGAGATTCTTACCCCAGGTAGGAAGTTGGTTGGTTTCTGCTCTGATCCTATGACTACTAAATGCATAGGATGAAAAACTACACTTATAATGTAATATGACTGATCTCCATGGATATGGAAAGATATACAAAATAGAATCAGTGGGGGGAAAAATTATAGAACTATACAATGGGAGACCAAGTTTTAAAAACCAGGTATGTATATATGTGCTTAGACCATTTCAGGAAGGGGTATATCAAGAAATTTATTTGGAAAACCTTGAGAGGTAAGCTGGAGTGAATGTACACTCTCCACTCCGTGCCCAAATGTTTACTTTTCACTTTATACCCTTCTGTTTATTTTTTTTGACCAGCAGCATCAACTTTTTAAAAAAGGACCGAATAGGCCAGGCTCAGTAGCTCATGCCTGTAATCCCAACACTTTGGGAGGCCAAGGTGGGAGGATCACTTGAGCCCAGGAATTCAAGGCTGCAGCGAGCCATGACTGCCACTGCCCTCTAGCCTGGGCAGTACAGCAAGACTCTGTTTCAAAAAAATAAAACAAAAATAAAAATAGGCCGGGCGTGGTGGCTCAAGCCTGTAATCCCAGCACTTTGGGAGGCCGAGACGGGCGGATCACAAGGTCAGGAGATGGAGACCATCCTGGCTAACACGGTGAAACCCCATCTCTACTAAAAAATACAAAAAAACTAGCCGGGCGAGGTGGCGGGTGCCTATAGTCCCAGCTACTCGGGAGGCTGAGGCAGGAGGATGGCATAAACCCGGGAGGCGGAGTTTGCAGTGAGCTGAGATCTGGCTGGCCACTGCACTCCAGCCTGGGCGACAGAGCAAGATTCTGTCTCAAAAAATAAATACATAAATAAATAAATAAATAAATAAATAAATAAACAAACAAACAAACAAACAAACCAAATCATTCGGTTTGGTCAAAACCTTCTGATCTGAGCTTTGCTTGGCAACCACTCCCCAAGATAAAGCTTCATATATCACCTCACATATTCACTGTCAAGGATCAGGAACTCTAGACTACTGGACTCCCCAGTCAACATTCGCATTACCAAAAGTGCCTAATCTTGGAGGCTGCTTCAGGTCACCCTCTCTTTGTCCCTCATTTCCTGAGTCTTTTTTTTTTCCCCTCCAACTACACTCGCTCTACTGGTGATCTCAAACAGCCCTCTGATTTTTAAGATACTGTCTTAAATACTGACTCCCAAATTTCTATTTCCATCCAAGACCCACTCTTAAACTCTAGACACACACATGTATCGCAACTGCCTCCTCAACAGCTCCACTTGGATATTGAGTAGACATCTAAAACTTGCTCTTCCCATAGCCTTCCAACTCAGCTGATGGCAAGTCCATGCTTCTAGTTGCCCAAGTCCATACCTCAGAGTTAGGGAAAGTAGAGTGTGACCCACAATGCCAGCTACCTAGAAACTAAGGTAGATCTGGGTACTGGGATTAAAGATATCATAAAATCATTAAAATGTTTTCTGAAATGTTTAAAGTTAACTCATTTTAATTCCAGGATCTGGATTTCAACATTTTAATTTCTTTGGAATATAAGTCACCTTTTGCAAGCTAAAAAATAGAATCAAACTAAGGTGATCTAGTCCTCTAGGCATCCAGACTGATCCTTGGAATCATGAGCAGAATGATGACATCATACAAGGTGCTAGCAATAGGGTTATAAACTCGAAATAATAATCACTTATCTACATGTTTCATTAGGGAACAGCCAAAAGTCCAGCCATTAAAGGAATAATCTACAGAACATTTTGATTTAAGAGGGACAAAATGATCCAAATTGTATGCTGTCCAATCTACTGGTGAACTGGATCAGAATGGGCCAAGGGCTATTAAACAGAGAAAGTATTTACATTTTGAAAACTTGCTCCGCAGGAAAAAAAAAATTCCTGGTTGCTGTCGATAAGCAAGTAAAAAAAACATTACCAATGAACTCACTGATCTTTGATTTTACTAAGGCCTTCCACTGGAACATGAAGGTAGGGATAAGTGTAGAGGATAATATACTCAGATATTTTTAAAATAAATTACTTAGCAATAGGAAATTAGCCATACTACATTCTTCCATTTGCTACAAGAGGAAATTGGCAATGAAGACTATTTAAAAGAAATGCTCAGCTCTACAGAGGGTAGTGGCAGGCAACACTTTTCCATTACAGAATAACCTCTATTCTTCCATGATATTCCTGTGGAAAAACTTGTCAGGAGCTCTTGCCAGGGCCAACGGATGAAAAACAGAGCATGTCCTAATTAGCTACTGTAGGTTAAGTTAACACCTTTGGGAAGGACCCATAAAATCTGGCCATTATTTTCTTAAACATCTGCAAGCAGAAGAATTCCTTAGTCCTTAGCTATAGTTTCTGCTAGGTATCTTAAAGCTGGGACAGTTCCACTGTGACTCTCCCCCTCAGCTATTAGGTGGGTGCTAGTCATCAAAGTCTGGAATGTCATCATAGGAGTAACCACGGTAGCCTTTGGATGCGTAGTAAGCGATGCGCAGGTGGTAAAAACCCGGTAGGAACACCAGAATGCCAATGATCAGGACTGGAACGGCCCGGTCTGCCCCCTGGTGGCAGAAGGAGGCAAACACGTTAGTATTGTAAGAGTTACACATTTTAAAATAAAAAGTCTCGTACCTAATCCTTAAATCAGTATTTTATACTCTTCAGCACATTTTCCTTGAGTTGTGTACTACCGAGGGAAAAGGTTTCCTCCTGATTATAAACTGAAGAAAAACTACAAAGTACTAACAATTATAAAGAAAAAAATGACCCATTCTCATCCAGATATTTTAGCTTCTTTTCCTTTTTTTAAAGCTCTTAGTTGTGAACACAACATACTCTGTGTCCTGTGGCCAATATTATTAAAACTTCTTCATATATTTAAACTGTCAGGATGTGTAACATTCCACTGAAATGGACATGCCACAGTTTTACTTAACCGCCCCGCATACAACTGCTGGACACGTTGGTTGTTTTTCACCTTTTGTAACTGTACAGCCACCACTACAATAGACTCTGTGCTTTTCTCAGAATTTCAGGGTTTTCTTTTCTTTTTTCTTTTTTGAGGTAAGAGTCTTGCTCTATTATAGCTCAGGCTGGATTACAGTGGCATGATTACAGCTCACTGCAATCTCGACTTCCAAGGCTCAAGTGATCCTCCTCCTCAGCCTCCAAGTAGCTGGGGTTACAGGTGTGAGTCACCATACCTGGCTAATTTTGTATGTTTGTTTGGTAGAGATGAGGTCTCACTATGTTGCCCAGGCTGGTCTCGAACTCTGGGGCTCAAGAAATCCTCCTGCCTCAGTCTCCCAAAATGCTGGAATTATAGAGCCACTGCACCTGGCTGGCTGTGTTCCCTGTTGTGTGTTAATTATAGTCAGAATTGGTTCAAGACAACTTAGACACTGTGTATGTGGGGACAGCCCATGAGAAAGAACCACCAACTACTTTAGGTTTCTAAGGTTTCATATTGAAGCTCAACAGGAACTCCATCCAAACATAATGTAAGAAGGAACTGACTTATGAGGCACAGTGACCCCATACATATAACAGAATTGCTATTTCTCTCCAAACACTGACAGTACGTCCATGGCACTGCACAGCTACAATGACAGCACGCTGCTCCAGCTACAGCCCTTTACCAATCAGGACCCTTGCATGCCAGGCTCAGCCATGTTGTTCCAAACTATTACAGGGCAAACTGTCTAATATCTCAGAGACCAAGTTTGTCTACCTGCCACCACCTCCCTTATAGGAACTATGGAAGTTTACTGTTGCTCAAAGGAAGAAAAACATGTTTTGCTAACAGAGAACAAAATGCAAAAGAAAATCTTTTTGTTCTTTCTGCTGGAATCTGCTGTACTAGACATGAATATAAAAACAAAGATTCAACCAGGAAAAAAACCTAAAATCCGAATAGACAGACAAAGAGTAATGAGATTGAGGCCGTAATAAAAAGTCTCCTAGCAAAGAGAAGCCTGGGACTTCATAGTTTCGCTGCTGAATTATACCAGTTAAAGAATTAATACTTGGCTGGGCATGGTGGCTCACTCCAGTAATCCCAGCACTTTGGGAGGCCAAGGCAGGCAGATCACTTGAGCTCAGGATTTCAAGACCAGCCTGGTCAACATGGTAAAATCCCGTCTTGACAAACAACACAAAAATTAGACGGGCATAGTGGTAGACGCCTGTGGTCCCAGTTGCTAGCGAGGTGGCAGGATCACATAAGCCTGGGAGGCAAAGGTTGCAGTTAGCTGAGATCGTACCACTGCACTATGCCTGGGTGACAGAATGAGACCCTGTCTCAAAAATAAAAAATAAAAAATAAAAGAATACTAATCCTACTGAAACTATTCTGAAACAGAAACAGACATGGAGAGAATATTTCCAAACTCATTCTATGAGGCCAGTTTTACCGATACCAAAACCAGGCAAAGACACATCAAAAAAAGAAAAATAGGCCAATATCCCTGATGAACATTGATGCAAAAATCCTCAATAAGGAGGATAATACTAGCAAACCAAATTCAGCAATACATTAAAAAGATTATTCATCAGGACCAAGTGGGATTTATCCCAGAGATGCAAGGATGGTTCAACTTATACAAATCAATCAATGTGATAAAATCGTATCAGCAGAATAAAGGACAAAAATCATATGATTATTTCAATCAATGCTAGAAAAGCATTTGATAAAATTCTACATCCAACGGGTGCAGTGGCTCACGCCTGTAACCCCAGTACTTTGGGAGGCCAGGGTGGGCCTCACACTGACCATAATTAATACCCAATGGGGAACATAGCCATAGGGTGCAGTGGCTCACGCCTGTAATCCCAGCACTTTGGGAGGCTGAGGCAGGAGGATTGCTTGAGCCTAGGAGTTCAAGACCAGCCTGGGCAACATAAAAAGATCTCATCTCTAACAAACAAACAAAAAAATTAGCTGGTTATGATGACTCACACCTGTAACTTCAGCTACTTGGGAAGCTGAGGTGGGAGGATCGATTGAGCCCAGGAAATCGAGGTTGCAGAGAGCTGTGATCACACCACTGTACTCCTGGACTGCTTGAGTCTAGGAGTTCGAGATCAGCCTAGGCAACATGGTAAAACCTCGTCTATATAAAAAATGAAAAAAAAAATTAACCAAGTGTGGTGGCACCTGCCTGTGGTCCCAGTTACTTGGGAGGCTGAGGTTGCAGTGAGCCAAGATGGTGCCACTGCACTCCAGCCTGGATGACAGAGTGAGACTCTCTCTTAAAGAACCAGTCTTTTCAATAAATGGTATTAGGAAAACTGGATATCCATATGCCGAAGAATGAAACTAGACCCCTCAAATCTCCTACCATATATAAAAATCAAATGAAAATGGATTAAACACTTAAATGTAAGACCTAAAACTATGAAACTACTACAAGAAAACATGGGGGAAACTCTCCAGGATGCTGGACTGGGCAAAGATTTCTTGAGTAATGCCCCCAAAAGCATAGGCCATCAAAGCAAAACCAGATAAATGAGATCACATCGGGTTAAAAAGCTTCTGTACAGCAAAGGAAACAATCAACAAAGTGAAGAGACAACCCACAGAATGGAAAAAAATATATGCAAAGTATCCATCTGACAAGAAATTAATAACCAGAATATATAAGGAGCTCAAACTCTATAGGAAAAAAATCTAATAATCCAGTCAAAAATGGGCATTTCTCAAAAGAAGACATACAAATGGCAAATAGGTATATGAAAAAGTGCTTAACATCATTGATCAAAGAAATACAAATCAAGACTACAATGAGATATCATTTCATCCCAGTTAAAATGGCTTTTTAAAAAATATAGACACGAGGTCTCACTATGTTGCCCAGGCTGGTCTCGAACTCCTGGGCTCAAGTGATCCTCCTGCCTCGGCCTCCAAAAGTGCTGGGACTACAGGTGTGAGCCACTGCACCCAGCCAAAATGGCTTTGATCCAAAAAAACAGGCAATAACAAATGCTAGCAAGGATGTGGAGAAAAGGGAACCCTTGTACAATGTTGATGGGAACATAAATTAGTATAGCCACTACGGAGAACAGTATGAAATAGAACTACCATATGATCTAGCAATCTCACAGCTAGGTATATACCCAAAAGAAAGGAAATCAGTCTGTCAAAGATATATCTGCTTCCATATTTATGGCAGCACTATTAACAACAGCCAAAATTTGGAAGCAGCCAAAGTGTTCTTCAACAGACAAATGAATAAAGAAAATGTGGTACATATATACAATGGAGTACTATTCAGCCACAAAAAGCGTGAGATCCTGTCACTTGTAACAACATGGATGAAACTGGAGGACGTTATGTTAAGTGAAATAAGCCAGGCACAGAAAGACACACTTTCCATGTTCTCACTCCTTTGTGGGAACTAAAAATTAAAACAATTGAATTCATGGATATTGCAGAATGATGGTTACCAAAGGCTGGGAAAGGTGGGGGGAAATGGGGATGGTTAACGGGTACAAAAACATAGTTACATAGAATGAATAAGCTCTAGTATTTGATAGCACAAAATGACTAGAGAATAATTTATTGTACATTTAAAAATATAATAACTAAGGCTGGACGTGGTGGCTCATGCCTGTAATCCCAGCACTTTAGGAGGCCCAGGCGGGCAGACCACTTGAGGTTAGGAGTTCGTGACCAGCCTGGCCAACATGGCAAAAACCCGTCTTTACTAAAAATACAAAAATAAGTCGGCGTGCTGGCTTGCCACTGTAGTCTCAGCTACTCAGGAGGCTGAGGCAGCAGAATCACTTGAACCCAGGAGGCGGAGGTTGTAGTGAGCTGAGATTGCACCACTGCACTCCCGCCTGGGTGACAGAACAAGACTCTGTCTCCAAAAAAAAAAAAATATATATATATATATATATATGTGTGTGTGTGTGTATATGTAACTAAAAGTAAGCCAGGCGCAGTGGTTCATGCCTGTAATCCCAACACTTTGGGAGGCCAGGAGTCCGAGACCAGCCTGGTCAACATGGCGAAACCCCGTCTCTACTAAAAATACCAACATTAGCCGGGTGTGGTGGCGCACGTCTGTAATTCCAGCTACTCAGGAGGCTGACGCACAAGAATAGCTTGAACCTGGGAGGCAGAGGTTGCATTTAGCTGATATCATGCCACTGCACTCCAGCCTGGATGACAGAGTGAGATTCTGTCTCAAAAATAAATACATAAATAAATACATACATAAATAAATAAAAGTATAATTGGAATGTAACACAAATGATGAATGCTTGAGGTGATGGATACCCCATTTAGCCTGATATGATTATTATGAATGCATGACTGTATCAAAATATCTCATGTATCCCCTAAGTATATACACCTACTACATCACCATAAAAATTGGAAAAAAAATTGAAAACAAACCAACAAACAAACACAAAAATTGGCCAGGTACAATGGTTCACACTGGCAATCCCAGCACTTTGGAAGGCTAAGGCAGGCAGACTACTTGAGCTCAGGAATTAGAGATCAGCCTGGGCAACATAGTGAAACCCTGCCTCTGCAAAAAATAAAACAAACAAAAATAAATAAAAAATAAAATTAGCTGGGCTTGGTGGCGCACACGTGTAGTCCCAGCTACTTGGGAGGCTGAGGTGGGAGGATCACTTGAGCCCAGGAAGGTAAAGGTTGTGCCACTGCACTCTAGCTTGGATGACACAGCAAGATCCTGTCTCAAAAAAAATAGACCACTGGGAACACACACACACACACACACACACACACACACACACACACACACACAAACACTAGAGCCTTGGCTAACATTTTAAAAATCTTACAGGTTATTCCCACATGCCCGTCAGCTTACCCCTTTGCTGATGTAGCCTGACAGCAGGAGGGAGCCAATAATAATGAGAAAGGCACCAATCAAAAACAGCACAGTGGCAAGTGCGATGGCCTTATAAGGGATCTTAGGAGGAGTTTTCTTAAACTGGAAGAGAAACAGAGACAAAAAAAGACAATGAAGAACGTTATGCAAATACCTGTGTTCAAACATTTAATTACTTTTAATTTTTATGGGTTTTTTTTTTTTTTTTTTTTGCTTGTTTTGAGACGGAGTTTTGCTCTTGTTGCCCAGGGTGGAGTGCAATGGCACGATCTCAGCTCACTGCAACCTCCACCTCCCGGATTCAAGCGATTCTTCTGTCTCAGCCTCCTGAGTAGCTGGGATTACAGGTGTCTGCCACTACACTCAGCAATTTTTTTGGTATTTTTAGTAGAGACAGGGTTTCACCTTGTTGGCCAGGCTGGTCTTGAAGTCCTGACCTCAGGTTATCCACCTGCTTTGGCCTCTCAAAGTGCTGGGATTACAGGCGTGAGCCACAGCGCCCTGCCTAATTTTTATGATTTTAGAGACAGAGTCTTGCTCTGTCACTCAGGCTGGAGTGCAGTGGTGCAATTATAGCTCATTGCAGCCTCAAACTCCTGGACTCAAGCAATTCTCTTGCCTCAGCCTCTCAAGTAGCTGGGACTTCAAGCGTACGCCACTATGCCCAGCTAATTTTTAAAATTTTCTGTAGAGACAGGGTCTTACTATGTTGCCCAGGGTGGTCTCCAACTCCTGGGCTGAAGGGAATCCTCCTACCTCTGCCTCCCAAAGTGCTGGGATTACAGGTGTGAGTCATCAAGCCCAGCCACAAACACTTTAAAACAGGGAGGAGAGCTCACACCTGTAATCTCAGCAATGTGGGAGGCTGAGGCAGGCGGATCACTTGAGCTCAGGAGTTTGAGACCAGCCTGGGCAACATAGTGAAACCTCATCTCTACAAAAAATACAAAAATTAGCTGGGCATGGTGGTATGTGCCTGCAGTCTCAGCTACTTGGGAGGCTGAGGTAGGAGGATGGCTTGAGCTCAGGAGGTGAAGACTGCAGCCAGCTGAGATTGCACCACTGCACTCCAGCCTGGGTGACAAAGCCAGAGCCTGTTTCAAAAACAACAACAACAACAACAACAAAAACGGGAGGGTAATTAAGAACCAAACTAGATGTTTTATGTGTCTTAAGTATGTCCTACCACCCAGTGCAGCTCTGAGAAATAAAAGGGACTGGCAAGAGATGAAGCTCTAGTTATTGCTCACACAGTTACTCAAAGGAATCTCAGAGGAATGTCATTCACTCTAGTTTGAATCTCATTCCATAAATCATTCATTGTATCACAAGAAACTTTTTATAAACAAAAACAGAACTGACTTTATGGTCATTCATTTGTTAGACATATATTTATTAACTGCCTGGCACATAGATAGCTGTACTAACTTATGGGGATTTAACAGATCCTGTCTCTACAAAAAATTTTAAAATTAGCTGGGCGTGGTGGCACATGCCTTTGGTAACAGCTATTCAGGAGGCTGAGGTAAGAAGACTGCTTGAGCCCAGGAGGTCAAGGTTGCAGTGAGCCTTGACTGTGCCACTGTACCCAAGCCTGGGCAAAAGGGCAAGACCTTGTCTCCAAAAAAAAAAAAAAAAAAAGAAAAAGAAAGAAAGAAAAGGCCAGGTGCAGTGGCTCACATCTGTAACCCCAGCACTTTAGGAGGCCAAGGTGGGTGAATCACTGGAGGTTAAGAGCTTGAGAACAGCCTGGCCAACATGGCGAAACCCTATCTATACTAAAAATACAAAAATTGGCCAGGCATGGTAGTGTACACCTGTAGTGCCCCAGCTACTAGGGAGGCTGAGGTATGAGAATCGCTTGAACTGGGAGAGGGAGGTTGCAGTGAGTCAGGACCGCGCCACTGTACTCCAGTCTGGGCAACAGAGCAAGACTACATCTTAAAAACAAAACAAGAGGCTGGACGCGGTGACTCACACCTATAATCCCAGCACTTTGGGAGGCCGAGGCAGGAAGATCACCTGAGGTCAGGAGTTCGAGACCAGCCTGACCAACATGGAGAAACACCATCTCTACTAAAAATACAAAATTAGCTGGGCGTGGTGGCGCATGCCTGTAATCCCAGCTACTTGGGAGGCTGAGGCAGAAGAATTGCTTGAACCTGGGAGGCGGAGGTTGCAGTGAGCTGAGATGGCACCATTGCACTTCATTCAGCCTGGGCAACAAGAGCAAAACTCTGTCTCAAAAAAAAAAAAAAAAAAAGTAAGGAAAGGCAGGCAATTTCAGTTTATTCCAAACCATTAATTGTTTGTTCCACATAGCAAGTAAACCTGCCTTATGAACAAACTCAATTCAAGGTTAAGATTCAGAGACAAATTTTCTAAGGTTTGGCTCATGGTTGTGTCTGACCTAAGTGGCTGGAAGCTTTCCAGATCTTTCCAGATCTATTTTTATCTCTCCTTCAAATGTGGGTCCAAAGAGTAATTTATTTATTTATAAAGGATGGGTTCCTGCTACTTCCTCGTTGGCCCTAGTTCCACCTAGAATATTCTATTATAAGGGGAAGTGCGTAAAAAGGAGATGCTATAATAGTACTGACTAGTTTATAAATGGTTAGGGTAGGATACAAATTTAATAAATACTCTGTTTTACTTACTATGTATCACAAAGAATACCTTTAATAAAATGGATCTCATGACATCAGGAAAGAAGGAAGATTCCTACAATCTGCTGGCTTTAGCAATAAGTTTCTCCCTTAAAAGGTGAACTGGCTTTGACTAAAGTGTAAATAAACAGTGATAAAAAAAATTCCACCTAACTAAAATTTTAAAGTTCCTTAAAAAAAAAACAAACTCCATCTTAACAAAACACAATCTGATTAGTTTCTGAATAAAGTAAATAAAACCTGTAACTACAAGGCTCTGGCATTACAACTAAAAATTCTTAGAAATGGACAATACTGGAATTGGTTTGAAACTACCCTGCCACAGCCCTCTTCTGCAATTATGGCTGAAAAGGTCTCAGAGCTGAGTTTTCTTCTTGTTGCTCCCTCTAATCCCTAGGGACAGTTAGCAAAACCACCATTTGGAAGGTCTTCTGGCTAACTCAACAGAAACACAGCCAGCCAGTCTTGCAGTTCTCGTCTGCATTTACCTGAAGGTCAATGTAGCCATCGTCTGTGCTGGAGAGCCTCGAATATTTCACTTTACTACTGGGGATTCCAGTAGCCAGGCTGGTACGGGACGGCATCATGACACGCTGACACAGCTACGGTTTGAAAACAAAAAACCCTGTTATTGTCTGTAGGTGACAATGATGCCTTAGAGCCAATGAGTTCAGGGTTATTGGATGCTCTGCATTGGAGTTCTGGGCTGCCACGTCAGACTAGCACTGGGCAATTTACACTTCACTGCTAAATTTTCATTGTTTCAGAGGCATACGCATCTGGAGAACCAGATATGCCTGTGACACAGTGAAAACATTCTCACTATATATTAAATATCTAGTCTGGTCTGTCCTTGTAGAATGACAGCGAAGACACTCACCAAGAATCACATTCCAGTTTATTTTGGCACCAAGATTCCCTGACTTTTAATTTTTCCAAAGTCACATAGAGACTAGGTAGAATAATGAGGACTTAAATCCAGGTCCACCTGACACCACAGTATTGCCTGTCCCCTGCTCCCTCTTTTAAGAAGAAGCAAGAGGAGCATATACTCAAATGATTCTCTTGTTTGACAGGGAGGGAGAAGAGGGCAGGAAATGGAATACACTCACATCAACATTTTGCCTATTGCCCCTCGATAGAGATCAACCCTTTAATGCAAAAGATCTGTAAAGTTTCTTGCCGTAAATTTGTGGGGTTTTTTGTTTGTTTGTTTTTCTTGAGATGGTGTCTTGCTTTGTCACCCAGGCTGGAGGCAGTGGGTTGATCTCAGCTCACTACAACTACCGCCTCCCGGGTTCAAGTGATTCTCCTCCCTCAGCCTCCCGAGTAGTTGGGATTATAGGCATGCACCACCACGCCTGGTTAATTTTTCTATTTTTTAAGGAAAGACTGGATTTCACCATGGTGTCCGGGCTGGTCTCGAACTCCTTTTTTTCTTTTTCTTTGTGATAGAGTCTCACTCTGTTGCCCAGGCTGGAGTGCAGTCGCGCAATCTTCGCTCACTGCTGCTTTCACCTCCTGGGTTCAAGCAATCCTCCTGCCTCAGCCTCCTGAGTAGCTGGGATTACAGGCATGCACCACCATGCCTAGCTAATTTTTGTATTTTTAGAAGAGATGGGGTTTCACCATTTTGGCCAGGCTGGTCTCGAACATCTGACCTCAAGTGATCTGCCCAACTCAGCCTTCCAAAGCGCTGGGATTACAGGCCACCATGCCAGGACCCTTGTAAATTTGAAAAAGGGCCTGGCTATACTAGTGCCTCCAGAAGTGCCCACCTCTCTGTCCCATCCCAAGCACCAAAAGTAGTATTTCATTTTCCTAATTACTTCTGTACCAACCTTAAGAAACGGAACATGGTACAATATCATACAATAAATTTTAAAGAAAGAAAAAAAAATGGAATAAAAACCTGGGTTCTTGTTCAAAATATTCAAAGCAGACAGCGGTAATGAAATCATGGCTATTATGTCAGTTTAAGAGACAGTGGATAAGTCTGAAAAATCCTAACATTTAAATTAAGGCAATTTGTATTAATACGCTGGGTGTGAATACGCTGGGTGTGGTAGCTCATGCCTGTAATCCCAGAACTTTGGGAGGCTGAGGTGGGTGGGTTACCTGAGGTCCGTAAGTTGAGACCAGCTTGACCAACATGGTGAAACCCCATTTCTACTAAAAAAAACACAAAAATTAGCCGGGTACAGTGGCACATGCCTGTAATCCTAGCTATTCGGAAGGCTGAGGCACGAGAATCGCTTGAGCCTGGGAGACAGAGGTTGCAGTGAGTCAAGATTGCACCACTGCACTCCAGCCTGGGTGACAGAATGAGAATGTGTGTCAAAAATAAAATAAAATAAAAATAATGTTTTTTATTTGTCCACTTTTCCTCCATAAAGTAACAAAGCTGTATGATCAAAATGGATAAATATATTTTAGTCAAAGTTTTTAAATTCTAAATTCAAAAACATATCTTTAAAAAAAGAAAACTGGCCGGGTGCAGTGGCTCACACCTGTAATCCTAGCATTTTGGTAGGCCAAGGCAGGTGGATCACGAGGTCAGGAGTTCGAGACCAGCCTGGCCAATATGATGAAATCCCGTTTCTACTAAAACTACAAAAATTATCCAGGCATGGTGGAGGGCGCCTGTAGTCCCAGCTACCCGGGAGGCTGAGGCGGAAGAATCGCTTGAAGCCAGGAGGTAGAGGTTGCAGTTAGCTGAGATCAGGCCACTATGCTCCAACCTGGGCAACAGAACGAGACTCCGTCTTAAAAAAAAATAAAAATAAAATGAAGTATTTCAATAAGGGCATAAGGGCAACATAAAAAAAGGACTAGTTTTTCTCTGGGTTGGCATTTTGAAAATTCATCATTATCATCATCACAATAATGGTGGTTAGTACTTAACTAGTCTTTGTTAGATGCCAACTGTTCTAAGTACTTTGCACATACTTAATTCCAAAAATTAACAAATCGTTTTCTTTTTTTTTTGAGACGGAGTCTTGGAGTCTCCCTCTGTCACTCAGGCTGGAGTGCAGTGACCCGATCTCGGCTCATTGCAACCTCCGCCTCCAAGGTTCAAACGATTCTCCTAACTCAGCCTCCCAAGTGGCTGGGACTACAGGCGCCTACGACCATGCCCGGCTAATTTTTGTATTTTTAGTAGAGACGGGTTTCACCATATTGGCCAGGTTGGTCTCAAACTCCTGACCTTTTGATCCGTACGCCTCGGCCTCCCAAAGTGCTGGGATTACAGGCGTGAGCCAGCGTGCCCGGCCTAACAAACTGTTTTAAGTGGCTTGCAGTCAATGTAAAATAACTAGCATAATTAAATAATTGGTGCTAAATATTAGTGTCCCTTTTTATTGATTACATCTTGGTCTAGAAATCAAGTATTGAAAAATGAGCATAATGCTAATCTCTATACTTTTCAAAAAAGATTGGATCAAACTGCGTCAAATACTAGGTTTTTAGTGTTGTGATCCCGACTGCATTTAATTCTATAAAAGTTCAAACTACCAATATGTGTGGTTTTTGAAGGAATTTAACCACATCTAACTTGCACTTAGACTTTTTTGTTAAGTATGTCCTGGCCGGGCGCGGTGGCTCAAGCCTGTAATCCCAGCACTTTGGGAGGCCGAGACGGGCGGATCACGAGGTCAGGAGATCAAGACCATCCTGGCTAACACGGTGAAACCCCGTCTCTACTAAAAATACAAAAAATTAGCCGGGCGAGGTGGCGGGCGCCTGTAGTCCCAGCTACCTGGGAGGCTGAGGCAGGAGAATGGCGTGAACCCGGGAGGCGGAGCTTGCAGTGAGCTGAGATCCGGCCACTGCACTCCAGCCTGGGTGACAGAGCGAGACTCCGTCTCAGAAAAAAAAAAAAAAAAAAAAGTATGTCCTGACATTATTCATACAACCGCATCAAAACAATACATCGCAGGGGCGTGAGGGAGAGGGGAGACGAATGTTTACTCTTGGCAAAGAGGATTCTAAAAGAGGGGAAAAAGAAAAACGAGCATTTTCAAAGTATCAGTCTTCGTTCCCAACAGGCTTTTTACCAGCTCACCGCTACCCCCAAACTCCCTCAGCACCTGAATGTTACGCGAGTTCTAAAAGCATCATAAAACGTTTGGCACAGTGCCTGCCTGGCATTACGCGTCTCTACATACGTTATTCTCCTGCCCGTCTTCAGACCTTGCCAGAGAGATAAATAAGAACCGACGCGAACTTAGACGTAAAACAAACTGTGCCAGGGAGGACGAATGCCCCACACGGATGACTCAGAGCTTGATTTCCGCGGGAAGCGCGGTCTCGGACACGCCCAGAGCCCAAGAGGACGGTTCTGTCCCCGCCTCGTCGCACACACGCCTTACCGGAGCGCCGCGCCAGGCCGCCCGCACACCCAGAGCTCGCCCACGGTTGGCAGCGCCCGAGGTCGCATGGCACGGCCCGCTTAAGAGCCACTCAGCCCGCCCCAGCCGGGATCAGTGCGCCGGAATTGGCGTGCCGGAAACAGGCGCGTCGGAAGTTGCGTCTCCGGAAGCGTTTGTTTCTTCAACCAGCTTCCCGGGCTATCGTTTACCGAGTATCAGCTGCAGTAGGCACCGGGCGTGCGCGGCCTGAATGCCGATTCATGGGTTTTGTTTAGGCAGCCGCGACCTGTGCCCGCCGCCGGCTACCTCCACTTTGGCGGGCGAGCACCTAGGGTCCTCGCCCACCTGGGTCACCGTCAGGCCCGGGGCAAGCCAGCTACGTGGTTTCTCTCTTCCTCAGAACAGGGGCCAGGCTAGAGAGCGCCATGGCTTCCCAGGGAGGCAGAAGCCGAGCCCGTCGCAGCCTCAGGACCAGCAGTCAGAGCGGCCAGATATCCGCGGCAAGGCGCCGGCCTTCCACGGGCGCGCGCCGTCAACACCCGACTACCACACTTCCCTTGAATAGCACACTTGTCTGTGCTGTCAACACCCCACTATACTTCCCTTGAATAGCTCCACAAACTTGTGCTTATTTTCAGGCCTTGTCCAAGTAAAAGGCCTGCCCACAAGGGACATTTTGCTGCACATGAAGCTTTTTAGAAAGTTGTTTATTAAGGTATAATTTAGGCCGGGCGCGGTGGCTCAAGCCTGTAATCCCAGCGCTTTGGGAGGCCGAGACGGGCGGATCACGAGGTCAGGCTAACACGGTGTCTGTCACGGTGAAACCCCGTCTCTACTAAAAATACAAAAAATTAGCCGGGCGAGGTGGTCGGCGTCTGTGGTCCCAGATACTCGGGAGGCTGAGGCAGGAGAATGGCGTGAGCCCGGGAGGCGGAGGTTGCAGTGAGCTGAGATCTGGCCACTGCACTCCAGCCTGGGCGACAGAGCAAGACTCCGTCTCAAAAAAAAAAAAAGTATAATTTATACACAAGTACAAATAGATGAGCTCTGAAAATACGTATGGTCCTAGAACCATCACCAATCTAGATGGAAATACATCCATCACCCCAAAATTCCATCAGCCTCTTTCCTTCTTCACTCACAGGCACACTGTAGGAAAATGAATACTTAACTACTGAACATGGTTAATTCTCATGTCCAGTAACTAGAACTCAGTCCAAGTAATTTAAGAAACTAGTCATTTAATCTACCAAACACAAAAATGCACTGGAAAAAAGGATTATGATAAAGCAATTTTAAAAGATGTTTTTTCTAAAGCCAAATTCAGCAGCGGGGGTTGTATACCTACTTAAGTGACACTAATGTAAGTTCTGATAACCTACTACTATCAAACCAGCCAAAAATATATATATTTTTGAGATGGAGTCTCACTGTTGCCCAGGCTGGAGCGCAGTGGCATGATCGTGGCTCACTGCAACCTCCACCTCCTGGGTTTAAGCAATTCTCCTGCCTCAGCTTTCCAAGTAGCTGGGACTACAGGCATGCGCCACCATGCCTATTTTTTTTTTTTTTTTTTGCATTTTTAGTAGAGATGGGGTTTCACCATGTTGGCCAGGTTGGTCTCGAACTCCTGACTTTAGTTGATCCGCCTGCCTCCCAAAGTGCTGGGATTACAGGTGTGAGGCACTGCACCACACAAAAATATTAATACACAGCAGTTATCTTACAGCTATTAATGGGAATGTTTTTAAGTCTTTCTTCGTAACTTCAGGGCTTTTTCACTTTCTTGGTTGGATCCAACATCCATGGAATTTAAGACATCTTCATCCTTTATGTCAGTGAAGTTGCAAAAAGTGTACTTATACTAGAGAAATTTTGCAGAACCAAACGCCTTGGGCCCCATTACAGATCTACTGAAACATCAAAGACTCTTGTAGGACTCCCTAGGCTAAAAAGAAACACTCCATTAACATCCTTATAAAGCCAACACGACATTGGGTACACGAAGCTTCTGAAGAGTATTAACTTTTGCCAAGTAAAATGAAATACACAGGATTTGTACTACTCTCGCTTGTTCCTTGTCCTCAAATTGGAATAAGTTTGACAAGTGAATCCCCCTAAAATATCTAGTAACCTACTGTATTTGAAATCCTTTTGATCTCCATCAGGCTGCTCTAAACTGAAAAACCATTTACATGAAAGGGTAGCTGTAGCTGGGAATTCAGTAGGATACTTCCAACAGTCCTGGTCAAAATGAAGGCACTGCCCTGTGATGTTTGAAATTCAAGTAACTTTATTTAAATTCAAAAACAATTCTAAAACTGCATTTAGAGTCAAGACCCTCTTGTATTATAAAAATCACATGTATTTCTAAGAGACAAAAATACTTCTAGGTTAACTAGACCAGATCTGACTTTGGACTTTATTCTTTAAACAAATTGCAGAGAATAGAGAAAAAAATAGGTTATTTACAGAAAACAATATCTACATATGTACTTAAAAGTACAAATTTGGTGACAGAAAAGACTTCAGTATATGCTGGCATCTCAGAAGCAGTTCTCAAAGAGCTTAGTTTTATTTTCTTGAATTTTAAGAATGCCTAAGATCCTTCTTCATCCTCGATCTTGGGAGCCAAGTAGTACTTCAAGTGTCCCATATCAGCAATTTTATACTCTACAACTGAAAGACAGGAAGACAGTTAATTACTGAGGAGTATCACATATACCACCTACAAAACAAGGTTCAAATGTATTATCTTACCAAGGGGTACATCTGCAGACATACTGAGTGTCACCGTTGAAGACAGTGGAGTGGCTTTTGTAAAGAAGTTCAGGTACCTCAGTGCAAAAGTTAGTTGAACTGGTTCATTCATCTCTATGGTAACCTACAAGAGAAAACAGAAGATTCATCATTGAAAAACATCAAGAAAGTTGCAATCTATTAGCTTGCATTTATAAAAACTCACAAACACTTTTATTGGTCACTTTGGAGGGAGCTATGAAAATTCTGAAGACTGATGCATAAAGCAAAAGAATCGAGTATCTAGCTCGTCTTTCCTACAATTTAGATAACCAAATTATATAATATGGGAAAGATTTTCTTTATGGAAAATCTTCTGATAAGCAGCCAATAAATGAATAAAACGTATTAATTTCAGCTCTGCAAACTCTAGTTAATGACTTAATGGATCTAGACAATGACTATTATAGCTGCTAACATTGTGAAGACATCCAGACCCCTTGTCCCTTGTGCCTTCTACACACACCAACCACCTATAAAGTATTCTTGCTCTCTCACCCCCGAAACAAAACATCCTGAATATCATCAAGGCTCCAAGGCTATAGCTACCAGTCTGTAGGACACACAGGGTGGAAGAATTTACGTATACACAGGAATGCAATCAGCAAAATCCAAACTCTGGAAAACTTAACAAATCATCTAATTTCTTCAACAAACAGACTGTAATGGAAGGGGGAGAATGAAATTAGAGGAAACCAGGCTAGGTGTGTTGGCACACACCTGTAGTCCCAGCTACTTGGGAAACCAAGGCAGGAGGATCACTTAAGCCCTGGAGTTTGAGGCTGTAGTGAGCCATGACTGCACCACTGCACTCCAGCTTGGATGGACAGAGCAAGACACTGTCTCAAAAACAAAGAAAAACAGAAAAAGAAAGAAATGAGGTTGGCAGAGGAGTGGAAATGTGATTCAGGAAACAGATAAAGAATCAGCTCTTAGCCTTTATTAATAAAAAAAAAAACAACTTCCAACTGAATTTTACAACTTTAAATGTTGACTACCCATTCAAGGGACAAGAAAGCAATATATAGTATTTATTGTAAGCTTATAATATGCCAGACACAGCATGTGCTAAGCTCTTTACCAAATTTAATCCTAACAAGCTTAGGAGATTAAGACCTTCATCCTTGATTTACCAAGTTTTAATTTACGCTCAGGTTATCGAGTTTTTTTTTTTTTTTTTTAAGATGGAGTCTTGCTCTGTCACCCAGGCTGAAGGTGGGGGTCATGATCTGGGCTCACTGCAACCTCCACCTCCTCAGTTCAAGTCATTCTCCTGTCTCAGCCTTCCGAGTAGCTGGGGTTACAGGTGTGCACCACCATGCCTGGCTAATTTTTTCTATTTTGGTTAAACAAGGGCTCTCTAGGTACTCTCAAAGTTGCATGGAGTCTGCTTTCTAGCCTTAGTGAGAAGTCTTCCTGTTTAACCTTTGATTCCTACAGCCTGTGACTTTGGCTGAATTGTCACTTAAGGTTGCTCAGCCTGCATCTCCACCTTTAAAATGGACTACCAGGCCGGGCACGGTGGCTCAAGCCTGTAATCCCAGCACTTGGGAGGCCGAGACGGGCGGATCACGAGGTCACAAGATCGAGACCATCCTGGCTAACACGGTGAAACCCCGTCTCTACTAAAAAATACAAAAAAAAACTAGCCGGGCAAGGTGGCGGGCGCCTGTAGTCCCAGCTACTCGGAAGGCTGAGGCAGGAGAATGACGTGAACCCGGGAGGCGGAGCTTGCAGTGAGCTGAGATCTGGCCACTGCACTCCAGCCTGGGTGACAGAGCGAGACTCCGTCTCAGAAGAAATAAAATAAAATTAAAAAATAAAAATAAAAATAAAATAAAATAGGCTACCAATTGGATCCACAACATGTAAACTAATATAAGGATTACATAAGCGCTCCTAACAGGTAGACTTTTACTCCTAACCATATCCTTCTATTGAGTTGCTGTTCTATGCTCAATTATTTGGTAATACAGTAAATATCTCCAGAAAGCTAAAGGTTAGATGCCTAGCTTCCCAATCCTACCCTTAAGAACCTGTGTGCGCCTGATCCATAAACCATTGTTCTGTGGTACGTACATGTGCTGAATTTGTATTCCCTTCTTGCAAATAATTCTAAATTGGATGACACTTAAGAATCAGTTGCAGATTTCAACAGTATCTCAATTTTCAGAAATTACTTGGGATCCAATTCTGTCTACTTTTAATCTTAGCAATTAACCTAATAAGCAGTATTACAATTCTCTTCAAACTATTTTCTTTTTAATTAAAAACTACTTACAGCTTCCTCCTCTTTATCGACATTACTTGTCTGTGACAATTTAATGTTTCCATTTCCAAGTTCTCCACTCGCAGAAAATTTCACGCCGTCTTTTGCACAGGAAATTACAACAGCATCTCCAATATGGCTGAGATCTCGGCATATACGTGCAAATTCACCAGAAGGCATCTTTACTACACAGCTGTACTCTTGTTCCTATTAAGAACAAAAATTTTCCAAAAGTTAATTGTTAGAAATGTAATGATTTGGCACCCTCACTTTCTTAAAAGGCAACATCTAAACAACTCAGAATCAAGATTTTCTAAGATTGTGTAATTTCTTAACAAACTCCACTCAAAAAAAAAATAAATGGCTATTAAATGCACAGTCCAGGGAACAAGAGCCTCCTCCTCCTCATCCTCCAGGGATAAAGTAAGAGAACATTAGACTATGGCACAGAAATGATGACGGCGCAAGCAGGTCTAACTACTTTCTAAAAGAAAATGAGAGAATATGATATTAGGCATTTTCAACATTCCAACATTTCTTCTCTCCTTTGGTGTTTATAAACCTAACCTGGATAAATTTCTTCTAAGATAGCTTTCAAACCCACTTAATAAAAACCAAGCATCCTAGAAGGAAGCAAATTTTAAAAGAGGTTCGTGGAAGTTAAAGCAAATAGACAACTGGCAGTAAACAATAAATTTAACCAGTGAGTTTTAGACTTGTGGTAAACAACTATCCAAATACTAAAATCTCTTTAAAACATGCACCAGTAGATGTTTCTAGAAAAAGTTCTGTTGTGAAGTAGGCTTAAATTATATTAATATATCTTGACGGAGGAGGATCATTGAGGCCAGGAGTTCCAGACCAGCCTGGGCAAGGCTGCCCCCACACCCACACACAAAAATAAAAAAATTAGCCAGGCATGGTGGGACAGACCTGTAGTCCTTCCTAGCCACTTAGGAGACTAAGTGGATTGCTTGAGCCCAGGAGTCCCAGGTTACAGTGAGCTATATGGCACCACTGCACTCCAGCCTGGGCAACAGAAGACCCTGTCTGTAAAAATAAACAACATTCCATGACATAACTATCATGCCTGTGTACAGCACTCGCTACAATCAGAAACTGATACTCACTGGAATTCCAAGTTGTTCAACATCCAAATCCATCAACTTCATTTCATAGTCTGAAACTTTCTCCTGGTCTACCAAAAAAAAGCAAATGCTGTTGAGAAACACTGGCACAGAGTTTTGATCTTCTGTAGCTTCATAACTCAGTAAAAAGGTATGACTTACTTGGTGCTTCAAATACTAGCGCCAAGGTATCCGCATTATCTTCAGCCCTTAGTGTAATGATATCTTCATTGCCGGCGCATTTTAGTATTTTGGACATACTAGAAGACAGGAGACACATGGTTTAAAATCAACACCATCTGCTGAAGGTCTGTATTTCTAACGCAGTTAGAAGGGGTTACCACTCTCACCCATAGGCTGTCTCAGAACTGGAGGAGGGTAATTGCACTGCTGGAGGATGCGACTATTAATGCAGACATTTTGGGATGCATCCGGCAGTATTTATACTAAAATACCACCAGCAGTTTCCCTTCTGGATAGAAACAATCTCCTGCCACTAAGTTGGATGACAGGCTGACACATTTCTCGCAAGGGCACAGTATAAAGCATTTAAAGTCAACCGCGACTGAGCCGGGAGGATCGCCTGAGCCCAGAAGTTGGAGACCAGCCCGGGCCAACACATCGAGACCGTCTCGGAAACAAAAAAGCCACAACTAAAGCGTCCATTCAAGGCCAACAGGATTTAGTGAGCAAAAGCTCTGGAGCAGTGTTCCTGACACTGCAGAAAAACCAGTCATTTTCCCGCCACCACCCGCTTTGTGACTTTGGCGCGAAAATGCAGGTTCGCGCAGCAGCCAGCGCGGGCTTTTCCGAACCGCGCGCTCAGCTGGGCCCTACCCCCCTGCGTGGCAGGCCAATGAGAAGGTGCGGATGGTCCACGCCAGCCAATGAGGGCTCGGCTCGGCAGCGATCCCGCCAAGCTGCGGAGGTGGGGGTGGGTCGGGGCCGGCTTCTCTGCGCCGCGAGACTCACCTGGTGAGGTTCACGCCCATGGCCAGGTTGCGGTCGCAGCGGTAGGTGTCGAATCCCTCAGACCGCAGGGTGAGCTGCACCAAGGAGACGTGGGACGAGTCCATGCTCTGCAGGTTTACGCCGCTGGAACTAATATCCCAGCAGGCCTCGTTGATGAGATCCTTGAGGGCCTCCAACACCTTCTTCAGGATGGAGCCCTGGACCAGGCGCGCCTCGAACATGGTGGCGGAGTGGCAACAACGCGGCTACAGGCAGGCGGGAAGGAGGAAAGTCTAGCTGGTTGCAGCTTCAGGAGCCTCAGAACGAGCGGGCGAACGTCGTGACGACAAGCTGAGACCTAGAAAGAAGACTACCGGTCTGCTACGCCTGCAACCGTTTAATGCCGCCGCCTCCGCCAGCGCGCGCTCGCACCCTGCGCCGCGTTGCGACGTCACCACGCTGCCCGGCCCACGGCCTGGGCGGGGAAGAATTTAGGGCCAATCGTGTCGGTGCTCCCCGCGAGGCCCGCCCCCTAGAACATACATTGGAGGAAGGGGTGCAGGGTGGGGCAGCATTCCGCAGGTCTCCCCGCCTCTCCGCCTGACTTCTGAACCTGGCCACTGAACAAGTCTGGGCATATGTGGGGATCCGGCCCAGGCCCCGGTTCGTCAAGCCCCAGCTTTATGGTGCCTACTCAGCCTCCAACTCCGTGGGTAGAAAGTTTCCAGCCACGAAAGTGAAAGTGAAAAGCAAATCAAGTCTACCGGGAGGAAAAGCCTCCTTGCAGCCTGAAGAGTACAGCTGCTGCAAATGTGCACTTTATTTTTATTTTTCAGTTACAGAAGTGATGCGCTCCTAAGTGTCACACGATAAAGAGGTGAATTGTTATGTTAAACTTAGCTCCCTCTCACCCTCTTAACATTCCATCGTCAGCTTTTATAATCACTCAATCGTTCCTTGTATAAAGCTTTTAAAGCTTTTTTGAAAGTTCGAATACACTTTTTTTTTTCAAAATGCACTCATTCCGTAAAAACTTCGAAAAAGTACTTAATAAAGTACATTTAATTTTATGCCACGTACATCTTTTTTATATCAGTACCTCTTTAAAAGATAGCATCATATGTATGTAACTTATCAATCTCCTGTTGTTAATTACAAACACCTTTGAGCACTTAGGCAGTTTTGGTGATACCAACGCCTTGAAGTAATACAGCTGAGTCAAAGAGCGTACACATTTAATTTTTTTTAATTTTCTTTTCTTTTTTTTTTTTGAGATGGAGTCCTGCTCTGTCATTCAGGCTGGAGTGCAGTGGCGCGATCTCGGCTCACTGCAACCTCCGCCTCCCAAGTTCAAGTGATTCTCCTGCCTCAGCCTCCCGAGTAGCTGGGATTACTGGCGCCTACCACCGAGACCGGTTAATTTTTTTTTTTTTTTTTTTTAGTAGAGACGGGGGTTTCACCATGTTGGCCAGGCTGGTCTTGAACTCCCGACCTCAGGTGATCCACCCGCCTCAGCCTCCCAAAGTGCTGGGATTACAGGCATGCGCCACCATGCCCGGCTAAATTTTTGATAAATGTTACTAAATCTCTAAAAGTTTGCAATTTACATTCTAGCCAAGACTGTGTATGAACATGCTCATTTATCTTTATTTTCCTAACTATAGATATTAGCAATCTCATTTTTTAATCATTGCTCATCTGTGTCAAAAATTCAATTTTTTTGTTTTTGAGATGGAGTCTTGCTCTGTTGCCCCGGCTGGAGTGCAGTGGCGCTATCTCAGCTCACTGCAACCTCCGCCTCCCAGGTTCAAGCAATTCTCCTGCCTCAGCCTCCCAAGTAGCTGGGATTACAGGTGCCTACCACTACTCCCGGCTAATTTTTGCATTTTTAGTAGAGACGGGGTTTCACCATGTTGGCCAAGCTGGTCTTGAACACCTGACCTCAGGTGATCCACCCGCTTTGGCCTCCCAAAGTGCTGGGATTACAGGTGTGAGCCACTGCTCCCAGCCAGAAAATTTCAATTGTTACAGGATGGACAGGGTTTGTTGTTTCTCTCCTGCTTTGTTTACACCATTTCTCTTTAGTTACTTTTAATATCTTGGTCAGTAGAATTCTTTAGTTTTTCTACCATGTATCTAGGTATGGATTTAGTTTTCTTTATCTTGTTGAAGGAACTGAAGATTCATTTCAAGTCTGACATATTCTCAATCATTATGGCTTCAAGTATCTCCTCTCCTTAGTCTATTCTTTACTCTGGAATGCCTTTCTTTCCTTTTTTTTTTCTAGTTCAGCTATGACTCCATACAAGGTTCTAAGAGGAGTTTCACAGTCTCTTCCCTGGGTTTTGTGGAGACTTAACTTTACCCTTCTGTATCAGCCTCTTAAAGCACTGGGTCAACCTTAAAAGGGAATAGGAAAGGGCATTTCTGGTATTTCTATTATAAGATGCCTTCAATTGTAATGTGTACAATTATTTTATGTAGCACAAGAAAGAAAACTGTCAAACTATTATTTTTTAGAGAGGGGGGTCTCCTTTTGACACCCAGGCTGGAGTGCAGTGGCAAGATCACTGCTCACTGCCACCTCCAACTTCTAGGCTCGAGGGATCCTCCTGCCTCCCAAATAGCTGGGACTACAGGGGTGCACCACTGTACCTGGCTAATTTTTAAATGTTTTTGTAGGGAGGAAGTCCCACTATGTCGCTCTGGCTGGTTTCCAACTCCTGGGCTCAAGCGATCTTCCCAATCGGTCTCCCAAAGTGTGAGATTACAGGCATGAGCCACTGTGCCCAGCCTCAAACTGTTATACAATGCTTTATCACTTAGAATTTCTTTCTTTTTTCCCTTTTTTTTTGAGAAGGAATCTCGCTCTGTCATCCAAGCTGGAGTGCAGTGGTGCGATCTTGGCTAACCACAACGTCTGCCTCCTGGCTTCAGGCAATTCTCATGCCTCAGCCTCCCGAGTAGCTAGGATTACAGGCAAGTGCCATCGCACCCAGCTAATTTTTGTATTTTTAGTAGAGACGGGGTTTCGCCATGTTGGTCTTGAACTCCTGACCTCATGTGATCTGCCTGCCTCGGCCTCCCAAAGTGCTGGGATTACAGGCGTGAGCCAACACGCCAGGTCTATTTTGTTTTAAAAGAACTTTTAGACTTTAAAAACATTCTTATTATATATTACTCTTGTGCAAACATGAAAAAATTTAAGCTACATTGGTTAAGGCATTCCTACTGTTTCTCCACTCAGTTGCTGATACTGCTGTTTTTCTGTATAATATCCTACTCTGTGTTGTCAAGGGTATTGATGCAGCATTTTTCAATAGTGCTATTCTATTGTCTCTTGAATTTCTTGCAAGCCTCTGCTACTCATTTGTAAGTTTTGATGTTGGCACTTTCTTGCTTTATGTGTGATGGACTATCCATTTGCATACATCTCAATATCAAAACATAATACAGCATCATCTGTTTGTGGGTATTTTCCTTTCTTGGGTCCGTTAAAATCTCAGTTACTTTGCAAAATGTGGAATGTGTTCATTCCTCCAGTGAGGAACATTTGCTTCACTAAAAACAAATGCATATGCTCCACTACTCTGTTTCAGTTCTGTCTGCTTACATAATATCATTTTGGTTTAATGCCAAATCACAGTGTAATAGATTTGAAGACATTTTAATGTCAAACTCTACCCATGTGGGACCCGCGATGTACGTGAATCTGTTTATTTCTGCTATTATAGAAGTGATGTGCTCCTAAAAGTGTCCGATGATAAAGAGGTGTATAGTTATGTTAATTTTATGTTAAACTGAAATGAAGACATAAACATGTCTATGACTGTGGTCAGAGAAGGCCTCTCTGAGGAGGTAGCATCTTATCAGAGAAGGCAGCTGTTTGGAGAGTTGGAAGAAAGCTTTCTAGGCTGAGAGAATAGCATGATTATAAAGGTCAGCATACTTGGAATATATTCAGACAAGTTTGATGTGGAACTCAGACTGATGTGTCTGAAGCAAGAGTGGTGCACTGTGAGGTTGCAGAGAGGCTGGGGTGAGCTCTTGCGGGACTTTGTAGGCTCTCTAAAAGTGCAAGGGAATGTGGTCAGCAGCAGGTCTTTGATGTGATCCAATTTACATTTTAAGCGGCTACTTTAACATCTAGTAAAGGTACTACTGGATCAGTGGAAGAATGAAGTAAATTTTGATCAGATAATTGGTTAAACTATTAGAAAAGAATAAAAGCTGTAGACTTTTCTGGACGGGCGCAGTGGCTCATGCCTGTAATCCTGGAACTTTGGGAGGCTGAGGTGGGTGGATCATCTGAGGTCAGGAGTTCGAGATCAGCCAGGCCAACATGGTGAAACACCGTCTCTACTAAAAATACAAAAATTAGCTGGGCGTGGTGGTGCACGCCTATAATTCCAGCTACTAGGGAGGCTGAGGCAGGAGAATTGCTTGAACCTGGGATGCGGAGGTTGCAGTGAACCGAGATTGCGCCACTGCACTCCAGCCTGGGTGACAGAGCAAGCCTCCATCTCAAAAAAAAAAAAAAAAAAAAAAGACTTTTCCTAATAATTATTCACTAGAATAAATTCTAGATAAATAATTCAAATTCAAATCTTAACCCAGTACGAAATGGAAAAATATTTTGGTAAATATTAATGAGATCTTCCTATGGAAAAAAACATAAGAAACATAAGAAAAAAACCCATAAAACATAATGAATGACTATATAAGTTTTAAGACTTCAGTGTGCCTCAGAGGATTCTACTGGTTAGTATAGTTTAGGTTTTAGTGACAGAGAACTCAACTTGAATGGATTAACAGAAAAAGAAAATTTATTCATCTAAACAAAAAGCCAGAGGTATCTGGCCTCCACTGTCCAGTCCTAGTCTTAGTAAATAAGTAAAGGTTATTAGCCACATTAATAAGCAAAGAAATGTAAATTCAATGGAGACAGAATTTTAACCTATCAAATTAATAAAAATCATGTGAACACGCAGTGTGTTAGGAAGGATTCAAGGAAGTAGGCACTTTAATACATTGCAAGTGGGAGTATACATTGGTATAATTTTTCTGGTGGAAACTTAGAAATGTGTATCAAAAGCCTTAGAATTTTACTTATTCTTTAACAGAGAAATTCAATCTCTAGGTTTTTTTCCTACAGAAGAAATCAGGGGAACTTACCAAGATCAAGCATGCTTAAGAATGTTTCTCGCGCCAGGTGCAGTGGTTCACGCCTATAATCCCAGCACTTTGGGAGGCCCAGGTGGGCAGATCACCTGAGGTCGGGAATTTGAGACCAGCCTAGCCAACATGGTGAAACCCCATCTCTACTAAAAATACAAAAATTAGCCAGGTGTGTGGCGGACGCCTGTAATCCCAGCTACTCAGGGGGCTGAGGTAGGAGAATCACTTAAACCCGGGAGGTGGAGGTTGCAATGAGCCAAGATCACACCATTATACTCCAGCCTGGGCAACAGAGTGAGACTCTATCTCAAAAAAAAAAAAAAAAAAACCCCACCAACAAAAAAAGAATGTTTCTTGGCTGGGCATGGTGGCTCATGCCTGTAATTGCAGCACTTTTATCGCAGCACTTTGGGAGACCAAGGAGGGCAGACTGCTCGAGGTCAGGAGTTCCAGACCAGCATGGCCAACATGGTGAATCCCTGTCTCTACTAAAAATACAAAAATTAGCTGGGCATGGTGGCACACACCTGTAATCTCAGCTACTTGGGAGGCTGAGGCATGAATTGCTTGAACCTGGGAGGCGGAGGCTGCAGTGAGCCAAGATAGTACCACTCCCCTCCAGCCTGGCTAATAGGGCAAGACAGTGTCTCAAAAAAAAAAAAAAAAAAAAAAGAATGTTTTTTACAGAATTATGATGATGATGATTATTTTTGAGGTAGTTTCTCACTCTGTCATCCAGGCTAAGGTACAGTGGCACAATCTTGGCTCACCACAGCTTTGACTTTCCGGGCTCAGGTGATCCTCCCACCTCAGCCTTCCAATTAGCTGGGACTACAGGTGCACACCACCATCCCAGCTAATTTTTTGTACTTTTTGTAGAGATAGAGTTTCACCATGTTGCCCAGGCTGATCTCAAACTCTTGGGCTCAAACGATCCTCCCACCTTTGCATCCCAAAGTGCTGGGATTACAGGCATAAGCCACCATGTCTGGCCTCTTACAGAATTATTAATAATTCCCCAGAAATTGTACATAACCTTAAGGTCTAACAATATTTGCATTTGTTAGGTAAATTATGATAAATTTGTAAGAAGGAATATTGGATAGCCTCTAAAGTACCATTTGCAAAAGGCATTTAACGATAAAGAGAAAAATCACATTATGAAACAGAATAAACAAAGATATTCCAATTTTCTAAAACTGTTATATCTAGGTATATGTGTACAGTAAATGGAATGGAAAAGCAAGAATATAAATATTAACATCTGTGACTGATGGTGCCACAAATAATTTTAATTTTTTCTTATACCTTTTTGTATTTTCTATACTTTTTTCAGTAAAAAGTGTATTGTTGATCAGAAAATGAATACTGAGAGAAAATGCTGTAAAGTATTTTATGTAGTATCTGGCAAATTTCTTCACAAGGTAATATGTATCAGAATTATTTTCAATCCTGGCTGCACTTGAGACTCACCTGGGGAGCTTAAAAAAAGTCTATTCCACTTGGCCCTCCTCCAGAAATTCTTACTTACTTTAGGGTGGCCCCTCCATTAGTAGTTTTAGCAGCTGTCCAGATAATTCTTTTTTTTTTGAGACAGAGTTGCCCAGGCTGGAGTGCTGTGCTCCGCTCACTGCAACATCTGCCTCCTGGGTTCTAGCCATTTTTCTGCCTCAGCCTCCCGAGTAGCTGAGATTACAGGTTCCCACCACCAAGGCCAGCTAATTTTTATATTTCTAGTAGAGATGGCGTTTTGCCATGTTGGCCAGGCTGGTCTCGAACTCCTGACCTCAAGTGATTCACCCACCTTGGCCTCCCAAAGTGATGGGATTACAGGCGTGAGCTAGTGCGCCCAGCCTTGTCCAGGTAATTCTAATGAATAATCAGGACAGAGACGTACTTTACAGCGTGTGTGGTCAATAGATGAATATTTGTGCTTAAAACCACGATGTAGAGTATTGGTTTGAAAAAGTGAGGCCTCCAGTTTGTCAGAGAGAAGACTGACATCGTTCAGATTCTATATGTCATAATCTAATAGGACTGTAGGTTTATGGGAGTGCAGGATTTACATTTTTTGAAGCTGTAAGAAGTTTGACAAAGCTGGGCATGGTGGTTCACCCCTCTAATCCCAGCACTGTGGGAAGCCAACGTGCGTGGATCCCTGGAGCCCAGGATTTCAAGACCAGCCTGGGCAACATGACAAGACTCCATCTCTATACAAAAAACAAAAATTAATTGGATGTAGTGATGGCGCCTGTAGTCCCAGTTATTCGGGAGGCTGAAGTGGGAAGGTAACTCAAGCCCGGGCAGTGAGTTCAGCTGTGATTGTGCTACTGCACTCCAGCCTGGGCGACAGAGCAAGATCCTGCGTCAAAAAAACAAGAGTTAGACAATTCTGCATAGCTTATTCTCATTTTCACTTTGTATGTCATTTCATTAAACTGAATAAGAAGTTTTAGCTATCTGAAAACATTTCTCAAACTAAGAACTAGAAAGGCAATATAAGGGGCAAGAGAAAGAGCAGATCAGATAAAGCCTGATTTTGTGTATCAACAATTCTTCAGACCAGTCACGGTGGCTCACACCTATAATCCCAGCACTATGGGAGGCTAAGGCAGGTGGATCACTTGAGGTCAGGAGTTCAAGACAAGCCTGGCTAACATGGTGAAACCCCATCTCTATTAAAAATACAAAAATCTGCTGGGCGTGGTGGCACGTCTGTCCTCTCAGCTATTTGGGAGGCTGAGGTAGGAAAATAGCTTGAACTGGGGAGGCAGAGGTTGCAGTGAGTTGAGATCATGCCCCACTGCAGTCCAGCTGGGGGGATGGAGTGAGACACCCTGTCTCAAAAAACAAAACAAAACAAAAAAAATTATTTTTCAATGAATTTATTGTTTAGTGTTCAAGGAATGTTTAGTGACAATTCTTCCCCTCTTAAGAGAAGGGAAATCACTATTCAGGGAACTGAAGAATTGTCATGCCACTTGTACCATTGTAGTTTTCCAGTATCAAGATGAAGGAAGGTGTTTTCATTATAGAATTATAATAGTTATAGCAACAGCTGCCCAGTTATACTGAGCTTGCAGTCAGCCTGCATATTCTGGGGGACCAGGAATCCCATGCTAGTGACTTCTGTTAATAAACATAGCATCTAAAAATAATGAAACTAACCAAGGAGTGCAATGAAGAGAAATCACTGTGTACAAGATGTGCCCCCAGCCTGAAGGAAAAAGTTAATATAAGTAACATAACAGAAAAATCAAGAACAGAGGAGGAAGTGCAAGGTAATGTAAAGTAACAAAATTCTTTTAGCTGAAGGTGGAGGGAGACTTTTACTTTTAATTTCTTTCTACAATTAAGAGAAAGGCCTGACCGGGCATAGTGGCTCACATCTGTAATCCCAGCACTTTGGGAGGCTAAGGCGGGCAGATCACGAGGTCAAGAGTTCAAGACCAGCCTGGCCAACATAGTGAAACCCCGTTTCTACTAAAATACACAAAAAATTATCCAGGTGTGGTGGTGTGCACCTGTAATCCCAACTACTACAGAGGCTGAGGCAGGAGAATTGCTTGAACCCAGGAGGCAGAGGCGCAGTGAGCCGAGATCATGCCACTGCACTCCAGCCTGAGCAACAAAAGTGAAACTCTGTCTCAAAAAAAGAACCCAAAAACACAAAAAACAAAAAGAGAGGCCCTAAAGCTTGCCTAAAGGCCTATTAGCATGACTTCCACCAGACCCCTGTTTGTTATATAGCACTGGCTTCAGGAATATACTTGATCTGAGTTCCATTAACCTGAGAGGGCTGAGCGTAATGGATGAGAAGTTTGTTCAGAGCACATTTTAGGGTATTATCCATCCTAGTAATCATAGTGTGCATTCTATAATTCTGACTTACGTGCATTGGTTCTCCAAGCCTCCTTTTATTAGGCTGGATTTGAAAAGGAACAGCTGAGTTTCTAGAAGGACTGACATGACACTCACTTAGATATGACCTTTCATAACTATGTGCCCCTAAAGGTGAAGTTCTAGACGCTAACATCTCCACCTGTCTTAGATGATCATCTTGCTCGAATGCTGTGGCTCATCCCTGTAATCCCAGAACTTTAGGAGGCCTATGTGGGAGGATTGCTTGAGCCCAGGAGTTTAAGACCAGCCTGAGTAATAAAATGAGACTTCATTGCTACACAAAAATTTAAAACTTAGCTGGGTGTGGTGCTGCACACCTATAGTCCAAGCTACTCGGGAATATACTCACATAGAAACCAGGAATATATAATGCTGTTTTCGGAATTCTCACTACCTGCCCCAAAACTCACAGCTCAGGTCAAAATTACCAATAGGAGATTTTGGCCAGGTGTGCTAGCTCATGCCTATAATCCCAGCACTTTGGGAGACCCGGGTAGGAGGATCTCTTGAACCCAGGAGTTCAAGACCAGTTTGGGCAACATAGCGATACCCTGTCTCTAAAAAAAAAAAAAAGAGAAATAGGCCGGGTGCGGTGGCTCACGCCTGTAATCCCAGCACTTCGGGAGGCCGAGGCCGGCAGATCACGAGGTCAGGAAATCGAGACCATCCTGGCTAACACGGTGAAACCCCTTCTGTACTAAAAATACAAAAAAATTAGCTGGACCTGGTGGCGGCGCCTGTAGTCCCAGCTACTCAGGAGGCTGAGGCAGGAGAATGGCGTGAACCCGGGAGGCAGAGCTTGCAGTGAGTCGCGATTGTGCCACTGCACTCCAGCCTGGGCAACAGAGGGAGACTCCGTCTCAAAAAAAAAAAAAAAAAAAAAAAGAGAGAAATAAATTTATTAAAATTTAAAAATTGAAAATAAGAAAAATGTAAAATTATATTTTTTTTAAAAAAGGAAATTGCAATTCTTTTGTGTGCAAGTGTCTCATTGTGAGATTACAATATGCTTAAATTGGGGACCCAATGTTATACGTGTTTTACATCACTTACAGGGCAGTGAATAGAAAAGAACAGGAAACACCAAAGGCAATGCTGGAGCAACACAAATTTTAATAAATTCAGGCAGGCAGTATAGTATGGTCGTTATAGAGTGTCGGCTGGTAACAAACCTATTTGTGTTCTAATTCTTGCTAGGCACTTTCTAGCTGGGAGACCTTGGCTAAGGTCCTTTTAAAAGTTTTAAATCCATCCAACAAGTACTTAAGATGGATGTGTCAAAGACATACAAGATGCCCAGTAAACAAAGTAGACAGCACTTCTGTCCCAAAAAAGGTCTTTCCATAGTCCAGAAGACAAATTTGAAAAACTGAGGAAGGGCCGGGCGCGGTGGCTCATGCCTGTAATTCCAGCACTTTGGGAAGCCGAGGCGGACGGATCACCTGAGGTCAGGAGTTTGAGACCAGCCTGACAAATATGGTGAAACCCCGTCTCTACTAAAAATACAAAAGTTAGCCAGGCGTGGTGATGCACGCCTTGGAATTGCTTGAACCCGGCAGGCAGAGCTTGCTGAGATCACGTCACTGCACTCCAGCCTGGGCGAGAGAGCGAGACTCTGTCTCAAAAACAACAACAACAACAAAAAAACAAAAAACCAAACTAACCAACCAACAAACAAAAAAACACTGAGGAAGATCTTAACTGTAAAATGCAAATCATACCCACTTCCAAGCCAAGTGTGGATTAAATGAAGTAAGACAACTAAAGAGATTACTCAGCGCAGTGCCTCGTATACAATTAGCGCTCAATAAGTACTAGCGACCGCTTGGCAAAGCAACACAGACTGAAGTGTGGGTTTCATTTCTCATCATGTGATAGGTGATAAAATGCTCTTAATCAGGTCGGCTCACCTGGCCTCTCCATTCGACCTAAATAACATCTTACTTGCGTAAGGGAAGAGCCCTGACCCAGGTCAGCAAGCATTTGTCCTCCGGGTGGCGCCTCTCGCCTTCGGTAACCCGTCACCTCCAGAACCAGGGCGCCAGCTCCGGCCATCCGTGGTCAAGCGTGAGCTCCCATTGGCTAATCGCACTCTGAAACGCACGCCTTTTCCCGGCCCTGGCGCTGCGGTCCAATGTGCGCCTCTCGACTCTGCTCCGCCCCGCCCCCGTCGCCCCGCCTCCCTGTCGTATTTGCGCCATTGGTGGATCTTCCGGATCGTGACGGCAGCGCTGCGCATGCACATTCGCTCCGAGCCCTCCTCCCGAGAGAGGGAGCTCGCGGGTCGGGGCTAGGGAAGGCTGACCTAGCTCGGACCGGGTGAAAGGGCGGCGACGGCACTGGGTGGGGCCGAGCTCCAGGGCTGGCTGCTGGGCTGCTAAGGGAACTGTGAGCCGCTCGGAGCCGCGCGCCTCTCGAGCGGGGCGGGGCCGGCTGAGGGAGTCCGCGCGTGCCCGCGCCGAGCTGCCTGCTCTGGCGGCTTCGCTGCTAGCTCGCGGCGACGTCAGGCCGGTTTTTCCAGGATGACCGAGCTGAGGCAGAGAGTGGCCCATGAGCCGGATGCGCCACCGGAGGACAAGGTAGCGGCAGCGTCGGGGTGGGCGCGGCCGGGAGAGCGGCGCGTCCGGGAGGCCCGCGGGGGACGCGCGCAGAGGGGTCGTCTTGTCCTCTGACCTTTTGTCGCAGCCGACGGCGGACCCGGGCCCGGGTAGCGCGAAGGGTCCTCGGGTGCCCGGCCCTCGCGGTGCGCGCGTCAGGGGTCGGCGGGTCCGGGTCCCGGCTCAGGGTCTGACTGGAGTGGCTCCCCCGTGGCGCAGGAAGGAGCTCGCCAGGAGTGGCGTACGGCCTCCTACCTCGCTGGGCTGGCTGCGGAGATTCGCTTCTCCCCTAACTCCCTGAGGCCTTCCTGGAGGTGAAGACGTGCAGAGCCTTCTTAGGGAGGCGGCTCCTCTGAGCGCAACTTGGGCTCTCCGTTCCCTTTTACAATATTATTATTTTGGGGGGTGGGGGAATCAGGACAAGGCCATAGCATTTGCCTCCTGGGAGATGTAAATCCCTTCTTGGGCATGAAATCATCAACTTTGAGCAGAGGTGTTAACGCAGCCAGCCAGCCCGTCATCAGCAGGTGTTGGAGGGCGTCCTCCCGGTTGATGGGTTTCCTGCACCGTGTGGGCTCTGGTGGGTAGGGGAGGAGAGTAGGAAGGAGGCCATCTTGGCAGGGACAGTGGCCCGGGGTGGGGGTGACGGGTGGGGGAGTACACTCCTTTGGGTGAAGTGAAAGGTCTGTGTAGGGGAGTTAAGGAAGGTAGGGATTGGTTTTATTACTGTGGAGGTTGAATGGCAGTGTAGGACTTTGTAGCAGTAGTTGTGCTTTCCGAGATAGCCGTGATCAGGAGCCCTGTATTTGGAAAACTGCTCTGGCAGTGATGTGTGTGGACTGAGGGAACCTGGACCAGAATGAGCGAGACTGGTTCACTCAGGGATTGCCCATGAGTGACCTGTAGATGTTTTTTCTTGGCCCACATGTTGTCTTAAAAATCAGAAAATTTATCCTAACAATCTAAATTTCTTGCCTGTCTTAGATAATTGGAGGGTCCATCATCACTTTGTCACCCGATAAATGGTTGGCTGGAGCTGAGCTCACACCTTCCCCTAATGCAGCCTGTAACTTTTTGATGACTGGACGCAATGGACATTAGGGAGACACGAAGAAGGAAGAAAACACAAGATTTGGTGACAGGATGTAAACAGAGCAGTTACACTAGGAGGAATGTTTTGGGTGAAAGATAATGAGATTATGGGTTTTTTAAAACAACTTTCATGTTACTGCAGTTGACAGTGGACCATCCAAAGATAACTGTTCCTACTGATTTTTAGAACATATATTTTGGCCAGGCACAGTGCTGCACGCCTGTAATCCTAGCTTCTAGAGAGGCAGAGGCAGGAGGATTGCTTGAGCCCAGGAGTTTGAGACCTTGTCTCAAAAAACAAAAACATATTTTGGAGAAAATTTAGGACTGGGGCTGAGGATTTAGCAGTTGCTTGCAGAGACAAGATACTTTGAAGTCTCTAATTTTTCATTTGGCTATCCTGGTTCAGCCTGAAATAATTCTGACTCACCTTTTACTGCTAGTTGATTAGTATGCAGATGTTTGGAGGCTCTGTAGCTCTGTTTAAGGGTGAGATCATACTTGATGTCAGTGGGACTTTGTGGACCTAGAAGGTGTGAGGAGAGAGAGAAGAAAGAAGGCATGATAGCTGGTGGGCCATGTTTTTGAAAAGCTATGTACAATAATTAGAATGTCAAAAAATAACCTTGGGGTTATGATATGCAACATAAAGATTCTCCCCTCCTTCCCGGACTCATTAGATCCATCCCCCAGAGATAAAGTGCCAGTTGTACCATCTTACTTTCACATCCCATACTTTAGACAAGGAGGACATGAGGAGCTGTCCAGCTAGAGGTGCACTTACATCACTTACACAGTGACAGAATACCTGGGGTCATGAGGTCCATTCGTGGCATGTTGTTCCCTAAAAGACAGCTGCCGTGCACTGTTTTAAAAGCCTGATGTTCGTTACCGAGAACAAGAAAAATCAGTTCCTCACCCTGTCATTCAGAACTTCTGAATTGTCACTGAATTGTCATGTATGGGATTTTTTTCTTTTCTTTTTTTTTTTTTTTAGATGGAGTCTCTCTCTGTCGCCCAGGCTGGAGTGCAGTGGCACGATCTCCCAGAACCTCTACTCTAACTTCTGAAACAAAATCTCCTGAAATGCCAACTCAATCATAAATTTTAAGATGCCAGTTTTTCAGACCACATCTCATCCTTTGTTTTCCTAAGCTCCATCAGAAAAATATGGTTGGGTAGGAAGAGGATCGTTCCTAAAGCCTAAACTCCAAGTTTCTTAGTTTGGCAACTATACCGTGCTTTGGGACTTTAAAATTATAAGCACAGTTCCCAGAGGAGAACATTTCCTTTATTAGCCATTGGCTTTGAAAATTCCATTCCCAGATGCTAAATATAACAAAATACCTTCTGACTTTTATAAATAAACATTCTCCAGACTATTTTGATACTAATGATTTTCTATTTACAAGACAGTTTTGCCACAGCAGTTAAGCAACTGTAACATTTTGAGGAATCTTTCAAGTTTATTCCAGAGCTTTTTTTTTTTTTTTGAGACGGGGTCTTGATCTTTCACCCAGGCTGGAGTGCAGTGGTGCCATCTGGGCTCACTGCAAGCTCCGCCTCCCAGGTTCAGGCCATTCTCTTGCCTCAGCCTCCCAAGTAACTGGGACTACAGGCGCCTGCCACCACGCCTGGTTAATTTTTTGTATTTTTAGTAGAGACGGGGTTTCATCATGTTAGCCAGGATGGTCTCAATCTCCTGACCTCGTGATCCACCTGCCTCGGCCTCCCAAAGTGCTAGGATTACAGGCATGAGCCACCGCGTCCAGCCTCCAGAGCTTTTTTTTTTTCCTTTTCTTTTGAGACAGAGTTTCGCTCTTGTTGCCCAGGCTGGATGGAGTGCAATGGCGCAATCTCAGCTCACGGCAACCTCCGCCTCCCGGGTTCAAGCGATTCTCTTGCCTCAGCCTCCTGAGTAGCTGGGATTACAGGCATGCATCACCATGACTGGCTAATTTTGTATTTTTAGTAGAGGCGGGGTTTCTCCATGTTGGTCAGGCTGGTCTCAAACTCCTGACCTCAGGTGATCTGCCTACCTAGGCCTCCCAAAGTCCTGGGATTACAGGCATGGGCCACCGCACCTGACCTATTCCAGAGCTTTTAAAGCACTGACTTGAAAATTGTTCACAGGATTCTTTTATGAAATTAAGAAGTTCTTGTTTCATAATGCGTTTCCTTAAAAAGACAACCCTGTTTTTATTATTTCTAATTTCCTTGGGTTCTAACATAAGAATATTGGCAAAGCCAAAGTCATAGACATAAGTGTTTCCCAAACTATGAAACAGAATAAATCAGGATTTTTTAAAAGTTTACTATGGGCTGGGTGCAGTGGCTCACACCTGTAATCCCAGCACTTTGGGAGGCCAAGGCAGGTGGATCACCTGAGGTCAGGAGTTCGAGACCAACCTGGCCAACACGGTGAAACCTCGTCTCTACTAAAAACACAAAAAAATTAGCTGGGTGTGATGGCAGACACCTGTAATCCCAGGTAACTGGGAAAGCTAAGGCAGGAGAATTGCTTGAACCCGGGAGGCAGAGGTTGCAGTAAGCTGAGATTGTGCCATTGCACTCCAGCCTGGGCAACAAGAGCGAAACTCTGTCTCAAAAAAAAAAAAGCAAAAAATCAAACAAACAAAAGTTTACTATATACATTCAAAGACAAATAATATATTTCACAATTGTTAAAATGTTTGTTCCCTTATTAAAAATCCTATACATGGCCAGGTGTGGTAGCTCATGCCTGTAATACCAGCATTTTGGGAGGCTGAGGCAGGCGGATCACAAAGTCAGGAGTTCAACACCAGCCTGGCTGATATAGTGAAACCCCGTCTCTACTAAAAATACAAAAAAAAAAAAAAAAAAAGGCCAGATGCAGTGGCTCATGCCTATAATCCCAGCACTTTGGGAGGCCAAGGCAGGAGGATCACCTGAGGTTGGGAGTTCGAGACCAGCCTGACCAACATTGAGAAATCCTGCCTCTACTAAAAATACAAAATCAGCTGGGTATGGTAGCACATGCCTATAGTCCCAGCTACTCGGCTGATGCAGGAGAACTGCTTGAATCCAGGAGGTAGAGGTTATGACAAGCCACGATCGTGCCATTGCACTCCAGCCTGGGCAAAAGAGTGAAACTCCCTCTCAAAAAAAAAAAAAAATTAGCTGAGTATGGTGGCGGGCACCTGTGGTCCCAGCTACTTGGGAGGCTGAGGCAGGAGAATGGCGTGAACCCGGGAGGCAGAGCTTGCAGTGAGCCGAGATCGCACCACTGCACACCAGCCTGGGGGACAGAGCGAGACTCCGTCTCAATAAAAAAAAAAAAAAAAAAGAAAGGGGAGTTTAAATTTTAACTGAAGATAGTGTGTAAGAGCAGAGACTTGAGTTGGTTACATCTACCTTGAGCCTGGGCTCCGCCACATAGAGGCTGTGTAACTCTGAGCAGATCACTGAAGTTGTGGCAGCCTCAGTTTGTCCATCATTAAAATGGGGGTCATAAAATTGTATGTGCTTCACAAGATATTCATGTGGATTAAATGTATGTATGGGCTGCCAGCAGAGCTTGTCACATCGTAATATATTAGCTATGTTGCTACTGATTAAAAGAGATTTTTATAGAAAAAACTTTAATATTCATCTTACACTCATGAAAGGTGATGAAATCTTCAAGTTATACATATTTGTAGAACCTATTCATGTTCATTACCTTTTAAGGAAAGTTTTATAGAAAGGACTTAGCCTTCTATGACCTATCTTTTCGGTTTATTTTCTTGAGGAATTTTTCAGTACTCCGAATACAAGGTTTAACTGTAGAAGGACCACTGAACGTTGTTGTATGCAATTATCTTCTTTTATAATTAAAAAATGGTTTTCAATAGACTTTGAGATTGAACTACTCAAATAAAATATTAAAGAACTATAACTACTTCAGGTGTAAGAGAAATGCTTAATTTTTTTCAAGGAAATTTTTTTATGTTGAGAAGTAATTTGGGAATTAAAATATCAGTAAACTTTTTTTTTTTTTTTTTTGAGATGGAGTCTTGCTGTGTCACCCAGGCTGGAGTGCAGTGGCCGGATCTCAGCTCACTGCAAGCTCCGCCTCCCGGGTTTACGCCATTCTCCTGCCTCAGCCTCCCAAGTAGCTGGGACTACAGGCGCCCCCCACCTCGCCCGGCTAGTTTTTTTGTATTTCTTAGTAGAGACGGGGTTTCACCGTGGTAGCCAGGATGGTCTCGATCTCCTGACCTCCTGATCCGCCCGTCTCGGCCTCCCAAAGTGCTGGGATTACAGACTTGAGCCACCGCGCCTGGCCTATAAACCTTAACTATGATACCCAGGCTTAACACGGAGAGGAGGTGAAAGATTGTTTTGTCATGTAACCCAGTATTTTATGTTTCTTATTTTTGTTGCTCAAACAGTATGATTTTATTAAAAAAACTCAATTACTTCACGATTTTTGACTGAAGTTTTTCCAAAATCTATTTTTAAAAAATGTTTTGTGTTTGCCCAAGTTAATATGGTATTTCATTAGAAGAATCTTTATCGGCCAGGCGTGGTGGCTCATGCCTGTAATTCCAGCACTCTGGGAGGCCGAGGCGGGTGAATCACGAGGTCAGGAGATTGAGACCATCCTGGCTAACACGATGAAACCCCTTCTCTACTAAAAATACAAAAAAAAAAAAAAAATTAGCTGGATGTGGTGGCGCCTGTAATCCCAGCCTCTCAGGAGAATGGCATGAACCTGGGAGGCGGAGCTTGCAGTGAGCCGAGATCGCGCCACTGCACTCCAGACTGGGGGACAGAGCGAGACTTCATCTCAAAAAAAAAAAAAAAAAAAAAGAATTTGTATCATCTTTTAAAAATGTTAAATTGCTCTCCTTGGATGTTAGGACTAGAAGGGACTTTAGAGGTGTTTTTTATTTTTAGGGATAGGGTCTCACGTTGTTGCCCAGGCTAGAGTGTAGAGTGGCACAGTCATAGCTCACTACAGCTTTAAACTCCTGAGCTCAAGCCATCCTCCTGCCTCAGTCTCCTGAGTAGCTCAGGACTACAGGCCCGAGCCATGTCACCCGGCTTGAGGTAGTTATTTTATAGAAGAGGATGCCACAGCTCAGAGAGTTTTAAGTTATTAGCTCAAGATGACATAGTTGGTTAGATACAGAGTGGTTCATTTTATGAAGGGCTTCTATTTATTTATTTTTTGAGATGAAGTTTCGCTGTTGTTGCCCAGGCTGGAGTGTAATGGCGTAATCTCAGCTCACCACAACCTCTGCCTCCTTGGTTCAAGCAATTCTCCTGCCTCAGCCTCCCAAGTAACTGGGATTACAGGCATGCGCCACTACGCCCAGCTGATTTTGTATTTTTGGTAGAGACAGGGTTTCTCCATGTTAGTCAGGCTGGTCTTGAACTCCTTACCTCAGGTGATCCTCCCGCCTCGGCCTCCCAAAGTGCTAGGATTATAGGCCTGAGCCACCGTGCCTGGCCTTTGAAGGTCTTCTAATTCCCAGTTGTTGTTTTTTATTTTTTTCTCATAGAATTAATGTACAGACTTTAAAAGCTTCTGTAGTGATTAATGTTGATAGATATGATATCCAAATATTACCTATTTTTCTTATTTGGCTACAAAATCAGAAAAATACTGTATAAATCTTTCAAAATGTTAAATGTTCAAAAGGTCTCAGAGAGTAAATGTGGAGACTGTGAAGAAAAAATATATTTTTTTTTGTAGAGAAAGTGGATTAGGTTCAGTTTTCCTGGTTATTGGATGACTGTGATTTAGGCATTTGTAAGCACTTTCCTGGGAGTGGCCACTCTGGTATCCTTGAAAGGCACTCCTAGCACAGTGCTTGAAGACCACAAGGCGCCTCACCCAGGCAGCGGGTGAGCCTGCTTGGAAGAAATGCTTTCCAGTTAATGACTGTTAGCATGAGAACCATTTGTTCTAGTAAGAAGCAGTCATTCGGTATTCAACACTTCTCTTTAGAACATTCACTGACTCCAGGGTCTGCTATGGACAGTGTCTGTATTTCTGCGAGGGGCTGGTATTATCAGTGTTCATAAGGATATTATTGAGAATT
This sequence comes from Piliocolobus tephrosceles, assembly GCF_002776525.5. Taxonomy (NCBI): domain Eukaryota; kingdom Metazoa; phylum Chordata; class Mammalia; order Primates; family Cercopithecidae; genus Piliocolobus; species Piliocolobus tephrosceles. The sequence continues at coordinate 56,995,083 of NC_045453.1, read as the reverse complement.
TTATGCGTGTTTTGACTCCATATAATCAATTTTTTCCTTACTGATTTAAAGAAATAATACAATCTTTTTTAAATCAAGAATATTTAATAGTTTTATTTTTATTTATTTATTTTTTGAGATGGAGTTTCTCTCTTGTTGCTCAGGCTGGAGTCCAATGGCTTGGATCTCTGCTCACTGCAACCTCTGCCTCCTGAATTCAAGTGATTCTCCTGCCTCAGCCTCCCGAGTAGCTGGGATTATAGGCGCCCACCACCCCGCCCAGCTAATTTTTATATTTTTAGTAGAGATGGGGTTTCACCATGTGGCCAGGCTGGTCTCGAATTCCTGACTTCAGATCATCTGCCTGCCTTGGCCTTCTAAAGTGCTGGGATTACATGTGTGAGCCACCGTACCCAGCCGACAGCATTTTTAAATTGGTAAGGTAGAAAGTGATCATGAGAGTCTAACAGCTGATGGATATGGGAACATAATACTTGATGAAATCATTCAGAATATGTTTGACAAACAAGAAGGTTGTATAAAACCTTCACTGCCCTACTAATGTAAAGCATTTCCCCTCCCTCACTTTATTCTCAACCTTACAACTGCCAGAAATTGTATAATCTTGAATATATTTGGAGAAACTCTTTTTAAAATGAATCTTGTAACTAATTTCTTTAATTTATGTATAAATATATATACAAATATATATTTATTTTATAATAGAGACAGGGTCTTAAAATGTTGTCCAGGCTGGTCTTGAACTCCTGGGTTCAAGCGATCTTCTCGCCTTGGCTTCTCAAAGGGCTGGTACAGCGTGAGCCACTGTGCCTGGCCATTGTAACTAATTTCACAGGGCAGATAACCGTCCTTTAAACTGTTTGAAAACATTTGAGTGTTACTGTTTCTGGTTTTCACACTTTTCTATCTTTTCTAGGATCCACATAGGTGGAGGGCATTCCTCTCCACAGTTTGTTAACCTACATTCTGTGGTGTTAAGGTCTCCCAGGCCTTCTGTACTGGCACTAGAGGCTGTTGGGGGTGAAAAAGTACAGCCATTTGTGTGTCATACTGCCTCTGGTTCAGAAAGGAGACGGACACTGACTCCTCAACTATTAATTTTGCCAAAGTCTCCTTGAAAGAATGCTAATTTGTTCCTGGCATTGGGCAGGGTTCGTGCCTTCCAAGTCTTGTCACGTGGTGGTTACTTGGTTGGGGTAATAGTGAGGCACCCCCTCCCCACCCCTACGCATGGTCCCCACCAGGCAGCTTCCTATACCAGTCACTGATCTTTGTTCTCATGTTGTTTGCCCCAACAGTAGGGATGGCATTGAGCCCACTAAGTTGAGTGACCTTTTGAAGAAAGTTAAACTTTATGATGTTATTTTGAGTAGGCAATGTGTGGTTCAGAATTTTTAGGGAGCAAAGGGTACTCTGTGAAGGTTTCCTTTCTCCCACCTGCCTCTCCCCAGGGACAGCCTCATGCCACACTGTGGTTCTCATGAGCACTGCTGTCTGTGTGGAAGGACCTGACCTGTCCTACCAAAGTCAGACATCTTTTTGATTTGTTGCCTTCGGCAGAAGCTCCTTTGTATTAAGGTCACCATAGGGCCAGCTTGGGACTTCTCTGTGAAGACTTTGCTGAGGTTTTGAGAGTTCTTGGGACTTGGGATTTACGGGCAACACTCTCTGTCTCTGGGTCTCTGATGTGGAGAGGATGTCTGCCATTGACGCTGAAGCCCTGAGTGGACAGCTCTCAGAGTTGTATCTCCACAGTCTGTGCTCGGCTAGTCCTGTGGTTTCAGTGGTCTACAGGACATTCCTAGGTGCATGCCCTTCAGTCCACACAAACTGACTTTGTCGCAAATCTGAATTCTCTCATTCTACTCTTACCACCCTCCTTCAGTTTCTGTTTTCTGTGATAAAATCACAGATGACTCAGTTACTCAGGTTTGAAATCTCCTATGCCTTTGTTCGAATCTACGGGATGCAGATTCGAACCAGGTGTGACTTGGAATCCTTATTTGTTTGTTGTTTGTTGTCTGATTGTTGCTTTTGGAGATTTCAGCATTTCAGGACTGCAGTATTGTAAATGCCTGCAGTATCCTTCTAAATCCGAGTTCCTTACCTCTCCTGGAATCCTTGTCTGTCTTTTGCTCTTTCAGATTTCCCAGATTTCAGGATTTATTGCTTGTCTTACTGTAAACCCTGTGAATTGAGCTCCCTCCTGTTAGGATTTGCTCTAGGTCCCTCCTAATCCATCTGTCCTTTGTCTCTTCCAGGAGTTCTGAAACTACTCTAATAATTATTGGGGGGTGAGGTGGAATGGTAGAATTCTGGCTCTTTTTTGTAATACTTAAACTTTAAGATCCTTTGTAGCCTTCTGTCCCTCTGTTTCCTTCCAATTCTTATTTTAGGTTCAGGGGGTACATGTGCAGGTTTGGTACATGGGCAAATTGCATGTTGCTGAGGTTTGGTGTACAAATGATTTTGTCACCTAGGTAGTGAGCATAGTACTAGATGGATAGTTTTGCAATCCTCACCACCCTCCCGCTCTCTACCTTCAAGCCCTGGTGTTTGTTGTTCCCCTCTTTGTGTCCATGTGTAGCTCCCAGTTCACTCTACAAGTGAGAACATGCAGTATTTGGTTTTCTCTTCCTGCATTAATTTGCTTAGGATAATGACCCCTAGCTGCATCCATGTTGCTGCAAAGGACGTGATTTTATTCTTTTTATATAGCTTTCTCTCTTAACTGGCCTTTCTCCCTGCTGGGTGCCTCTGTGTCATGGATCTTGATTCTTGCTCTTTCCTACCCCTGAAATGTGTTCTCTCTGTCACCCTTCCTCATTTCTACCTATATTTCTACCTTTTATTTTTCTTTTTTTTGAGATAGAGTCTAGCTCTGTCACCCAGGCTGGAGTGCAATGGCGTGATCTTGGCTCACTGCAGCCTCCACCTCCCAGGTTCAAGCAATTCTCCTGCCTCAGCCTCCCTAATAGCTGGGACTACAGGTGCATGCTACCACGCTTGGCTAATTTTTGTATTTTTAGTAGAGATGAGGTTTCACCATGTTGGCCAGGCTGGTGTCGAATGCCTGACCTCAAGTGTTCTGCCTGCCTTGGCCACCCAAAGTGCTGGGATTACAGACGTGAGCCACTGTGCCTGACCTTTCTACCTATTTAAGTCTTATTTTTTCAAAATGTATCTCAGAGCATCTCTGGCTAGAAGTGATGTAAGCATGTATTATTAAAAATTACAGAAGTAGGTCTCTACAAAAATATTTTTTTAAATTTGCTGGGCGTGGTGGTGCGCACCTGCATTCTGAGCTACATGTGAGGCTGAGGCAGGAGGATCAGCTGAGCCCAGGAGTTTGAGGCTGCACTGTAGCCCACTACACTATAACTTGGGCAACAGAGCAAGATAATGTCTCAAAAAATACACATGTGCCCTAAATATTGCTCAAGTTTTAAAATATTTTAACCCAGCATTAAAAAAAATTTTTAGTTGACGTGTATTTATGGGATGCAGAGTGATAGTTCCATACATGTGTTCAGTGTATAATAATTAAATCAGGGTAATTAGCATATCCATAACCTCAAACATTTGTCATTTCTTTCTTTCTTTTTTTTTTTTTTTGAGGCAGAGTCTCGCTCTGTCGCCCAGACTGGAGTGCAGTGGCACGATTTCGGCTCACTGCAAGCTCCGACTCCTGGGTTCACGCCATTCTCCTGCCTCAGTCTCCCAAGTAACTGGGACTAGAGGTGCCTGCCACCGCACTCAGCTAATTTTTATATTTTTAGTAGAGATGGGTTTTCACCGTGTTAGCCAGGATGGTTTCGATCTCCTGACCTTGTGATTTGCCCGCCTCAGCCTCCCAAAGTGCTGGGATTACAGGTGTGAGCCACCACACCCGGCCACATTTATAATTTCTTTAAAATTTTTTTTTTTTTGTAGAAACAGGATCGTGCTATGTTGCCCAGGCTGGTCTCGAACTCCTGGCCTCAAGTGATCCTCTTGCCTCAGCCTCCTAAAGTGCTGGGATTACACATTAGCCACCATGCCCAGCCTCGAGTTGATTTTTGTATATGGAGAGAGATAGGGTAGGGTTTTAGTTTCACTCTTTGGCATATAGATACCCAGTTTTCACAGCACCATTTATTGAAGAGGCTGTCCTTTTCCCAATGTGTGTTCTTGATTCCTTTGTGGAAAATCAGTTTGCTATAAATGCATAGATTTATTTCCGAGTTCTCAATTCTGTTCTATTGGTCTGTGTGTCTGTTTTAATTTAATTTGTTAATTAATTGTATTTATTTTTGAGCCAGAGTTTTGCTCTTGTCACTCAGGCTGGAGTGCAATGGCGCCATTTTGGCTCACTGCAACCTCCGCCCTCTGGATTCAAGCCATTCTCCTGCCTCAGCCTCCCTAGTAACTGGGATTACAGGCACGCACCACCATGCCCAACAAATTTTTGTATTTTTAGTAGAGACAGCATTTCACCACATTGGCCAGGCTGGTGTCAAACACCTGACCTCAGGTGATCCACCTGCCTCGGCCTCCCAAAATGCTGGGATTACCTAGGAGGCTGAGGCAGGAGAATCGCTTGAATCAGGGAGGTGGAGGTTGCAGTGAGCCAAGATCGCACCACTGCACTGCAGTATGGTTAAAACGACCATACCACCTAAAACAAGGTACAGATTCGCAGATATTTTTAAATCCTGAAATCTGTATGGGTTCACAATAGATCCCAAATAGCCAAAGTGATCCCAGGCAAAAAGAACAAAGCTGGAGACATCACACTACCTGATTTCAAAATGTACTATGAAGCTATTGGAACCGAAACAACATGGTATTGGTATAAAAACAGACACACAGGCTGGGCGTGGTGGCTCACGCTTGTAATCCCAGCACTTCGGGAGGCCAAGGTGGGTGGATCACTTGAGGCCAGGAGTTCAAAATCAGCCTGGCCAAAATGGTGAAACCTCATCTCTGCTTAAAATACAAAAATTAGCCGGGTGTGGTGGCCTATACCTGTAATCCCAGCTACTTGGTTGGCTGAGGCAGAATTGTTAGAACCTGGGAGGTGGAGGCTGCAGTGAGCCGAGATCATGACATAGCATTACAGCCTGGGCAACAGAGCCAAGACTCTGTATCAAAAACAAACAAAAAAAGAAATGCTACTGATTTTTATATGTTGTTTTTGTGTCCTACAACTTTACGGAATTATTTTATCAGTTCCAAGAGTTTTTTGATGGTTTTCGGTTTTTCTGTATGTAAGACCGTGCCATCTGCAAAGAGGGAGAGTCTGACTTCCTCCTTTCTAATTTGGATGCTCTTCATTTGTTTCTCTTGCCTCATTGCTCTGGCTATGATTTCCAGTACTATGTTGAATCAGATTGGTGAAAGTGGACATCCTTGTCTTCTAGTGCTTAGAGGAAGGCTTTCAGCTTTTGCCTATTCAGTATGATGTTAGCTGTGGGTTTGTCATATATGCCCTTTATTATGTTGAGGTATGTTCCTTCTATACTTAATTTGTTGAGAGTTTTTATTGTGAACCATTGTTAAGTGCTCTTTCAGCATCAATTTTTTTTTTTTTTGAGATGGAGTCTCGCTCTGTCACCCAGGCTGGAGTGCAGTGGTGCGATCCCAGCTTGCTGCAACCTCCACCTCCTGAGTTCAAGCAATTCTCCCTGCCTCAGCCTCCCGAGTAGCTGGGATTACAGGCGCCCGCCACCATGTCCAGCTAATTTTTGTATTTTGTAGTAGAGACGGATTTTTGCCATGTCGGTCAGGCTAGTCTTGAACTCCTGACCTCAGGCGATCTGCCCACCTTGGACTCCCAAAGTGCTGGGATTACAGGCATGAACCACTGCACCCGGCCAGCATCAACTGAAATGATCATATGGTTTTTGTCCTTCATTCTGTTGATATAGCATCATTTTTAGTGATGTGCCATTTCATTTTGTGACTGTATCTCAACTTATTGAACCAGTCAGGCATTTAAGTTGTTTTAAGGTTTTTGCTATTGTAAGTAATGCTACAGGAAATAACCCTTGTTGAAGCAAAAACCTTTCTGCACATGTATGGTATTCTTAGATAAGTTCCTTTGTTTGGAACTGCTGACTCAAAGGGATGCACTTTGTTTAGGTTTTGATACAATTAATATATTCCCTTCTGCAGTAAATTTGTAGCCACTAACTATATGAATGCCTGTCTTTGTGGTCTCTCCTCCCTGCAGAGAAATAATGAGTATTCACTTGTTTCTTGATTTTAGGAGAGGCATTTTATCCTGCTGATTACAATCAACAAGAGTTGGACTCCTTGGTTTATAGCCTAGTTCCATCATTAACTTGTGTCAGTTTTGTCATCTGAACAATAGGGCTGAGAATAGTATCAACCTTATAGGGTTGTTCCAAGGCATTATCATTTCTTTCCTTTAAAATTGTACCTTAGAGCTCAAGTAGTTGATTAGGGAGAGTTTCTCTTCATAGAATAAATGATGAAGTGATGTAATTAAAATACTTAAAAGTTCCAATCCCCAGTGAATTAATAGAATGAAGCAGTAATCATCAATGCTACTACCATCATAGAGACAACCAAATACTATGTACCTCCTGATGGAGAAATCTTGTCATAAAATCATACTTGAACTTGATCAAGACTCTAGTTCTAAGTGCTGGTTTATAGGAAATTCAAGAGACAGAAGAACACATGGACCTGGTTGCTTTAGTAAATAAGTGTGTGTGTAAATTTCTTTGGGTGTTTGTAAATTTCTTTTTCCATGTCTGCGATTTCCTGGCTTATAATTCTCAAAGCCCTCATTAAAATCTCTTGTTATAACTTTGGGGCACTTGGAAACTCAGAAGCAGGCCTCAGAAAATAGAATCTCCCTCTCTGACCATCTCCTCCTCCCCTTTCACCTGCTCCTTTCTCTCCCCAAGGCAGGAATCTTTCCCTGCCTTTCTGTCTTGGAGCTGGCCATAAAAAATTATCTGGCTTTCCTTGTTTGATTGCTATAAGACCTCATTTCAAAACCCTGTAGCCTGGAGGAAAGACTGCTGCACAGGAAGGCTAAGAAGAATCTGAACAGACAGGCCTTGCTGGGTTTCCCTACTTAGTCTGTTAGTATTAGATAGTATCCTTTTTGTTCAGTCACATTTCTGCATGGTTGTCCATGCAATGTGTGCATCTAATGAAGTCTCTATACAAGGCTTTAGAGGACAGGGTTCAGGGAGCTCCTGAGTAGCTAAACATGTGGAGGCTTACAGGAAGGTAAACACATGCTGGGAGGGTGGTGTACCCCAACTCCACTGGGACAGAAGCTCTCACACCAGAGACTCTGAAGCTCTTGCAGTGGGGACTCTTCCAGATCTCTCCCTATATATCTGTTCACCTGGCTGCATATTTGTATCCTTTAAAGTGTCCTTTGTAACAAACTGGTAAATGTAAGTAAGTGTTTTACTCAGTTCTGTGAGCCATTCTAGCAAATTAGTCAAATTCAAAGGTGGTGGTGGGGGCGGGAGTGATGGGGACTCCAGCTTGAAGCTGGTAGATCAGAAGTTCTTGAGCCTCAGATTTGCAACTGATGGGAAAGAGGGGGTGTTCTTGTGGGACTGAGTTCTTAACCTCTGGTTTCTGAAGCTATCTCCAGGCAAATAGTGGCTGAAGTGAATTGAATTGGAGGGCACCCAGCTAGTGTCCGCTGCAGAATCGATTGCTTGTCGGGTGTGTGGGGAGACATCCCGAAACATTTGGTCACAGAGCCTTCTGTGATTGTTATTACAGTGTGAGAACAGAGGGAAAAAAAAAAACAGTTTGAGTTTTACCACTTTCACACACCACTCTCTCTGATTTAAAAAAACATGGAAGAGAGGGGAGAGATAGAGATAGATATGAAAGGTAAAACCTATAGATTAAAAGACTTTAGGTGCTGGATGTGTTCACTTGTGCCTGTAATTCCAGCACTCTACAGGCTGAGGTGGGAGGATGGCTTGAGGCCCGGAGTTCCAGACTAGCCTGAGCAATAGAGTGAGACCCTATCACCTAAATAAAAGATTTAAGGCTGGGTGCGGTGGCTCACATCTGTAATCCCAGCACTTTGGAAGGCTGAGGCAGGCAGATCAGTTGAGGTCAGGAGTTTGAGACCACCCTGGCCAGCATGGTAAAACCCCATCTCTACTAAAAATAGAAAAATTAGCCAGGCACGGTGGCATATGCTTGTAATCCCAGCTACTTGGGAGGCTGAGGCAGGATAGTCGCCTGAACCCAGGAGGTGGAGGTTGCAGTGAGCCAAGATCACGCCACTGCACTCCAGCCTGGGTAACAGAGCAAGACTCCGTCTTAAAAAAACAAAAACTTAAGGCATATTAATGATTTCTGGACCTAATTTGGATCCTGATCCAATCAAACTGCGATAAAGAGAAAGAATTTGAGTTATTGGGTAAATCTGAATATTGGATATTTAAAATAAAGGAATTGTTAATTTTTTAGGTACAATATTGGCATGGTGATGTTTAAACATTACTCCTGTATAAAAAGCACTAACCATAAAAGAAACTATTCATAAATTGAGCAACATTAAAATTAAGAACTTATGTTTATTGAACCACAGTATTAAGAGTGAAAAGGAAGGCCACGGGCAATGAGGAGATATTTATAACAAATGTATCTCATGCAGGACTAATTTCTAGAATCTATAAATAATTACTTCAAAATAAATATATATAAAAAGACAGCTCGGTAGAAAAATGGGCACTTTGTTTTTTTGAAACAGGTTCTCACTCCGTTGCCCGGTTGGAGTGCAGCGGCTCAACCAAAGCCTCAAACGGCTGGGCTCAAGGGATCCTCCTGCCTTTGCCTCCCTAATAGCTGGAAATAGAGCAAACACCGCCATGCCTGGCCAATTTTTGTATTTTTTTGTAGAAACAGGGTCTCACTATGTTGACTAGGCTGGTCTTGAACTCTTGAGCTCAAGCATTCTTCCTACCGTAGCCTCCCAAAGTGCTGGGATTGTTGGTGTGAGCTACCATGCCCAGCCAAAAATGGGTACTTTAGATGATCAATAAACATGAAAAGATGTCTAGTATCATTGGTCATCTGGAAGATGCACATTAAAAACCTTGATAAGATACCACTGCACACCCACTAGATTGGCTAAAATTAAAAAGAATGGGCCGGGCGCAATGGCTCATGCCTGTAATCCCAGCACTTTGGGAGGTGGAGGCTGGTGGATCGCAAGGTCAGGAGCTCAAGACCATCCTGTGAATGGTGAAACCCTGTCTCTACTAAAAATACAAAAAATTAGCCGGGCATGGTGGCAGGTGCCTGTAGTCCCAGCTACTTGGGAGGCTGAGGCGGGAGAATGGCGTGAACCCAGGAGGCGGAGCTTGCAGTGAGCCAAGGTTGCGCCAGTGCACTCCAGCCTGGGCAACAGAGCGAGACTCCATCTCAAAAAAAAAAAAAAAAAAAAAAAAGAATGAAAATGTTGAGGGTTGGCAAGTACTTGGAGCAAGTGGACATTTCTTAGACTGCTTGAGGGAGTATAGATTGGCACAATCATTCTGGGAAACTATTTGACAATATTTACTAAAGCTAAATATACACAGACTTTATGATCAAGCAGTTCCATTCTTAGGTGATTGCCCAGTAGAAATCTGTACATGTATTCACTGAAAGTCAAGTTCCAGAACATTCAAAGCAGTGTTCTTTGTAGTAACCCCAAACTTCAAACAATCCAAATTGTGAATAATGATGCTAGAAACATAAGTGTGCAGATGTCCGTTTGAGTCTCTGCTTTCAGTTCTTTTTCTTTTTCTTTTTTGAGACAGAGTCTTGCTCTGTCATCCAGGCTGGAGTGCAGTGGTGTGATCTTGGCTCACTGCAACCTCTGCCTCCCAGGTTCAAGCGACTTTTGTGCCTCAGCCTCCCGAGTAGCTGGGACTTCAGGAGTGTGCCACCATGCCCTGCTAATTTTTGTATTTTTAGTAGAGACAGGGTTTTCCCATGTTGACCAGGCTGGTCTTGAACTCCTGGCCTCAAGTGATCTGCCCACCTTGACCTCTCAAAGTGCTGGGATTATAAGCATGAGCCTTCACGCCCCACCTGCTTTCAGACCTTTTGGGTATATACCCAGAAGAACTGGATTGCAACTGCCACACTTGGGTATTCTTGTATTTTAGAAACTTCTCAGTTTTAATTTATTCTGTAGATATAATCTACATCAATAACTATTGGGATCCTCAGTAATTCAAGAACTACTTTAATGAACTGTATTATCAAGGAGAGGGTTGAAGCAGCCATTGTCAGTGAGTATAGAAAATGATAACATGGGTGAGTTGGGTGACATACTCTTTTGCTCTCAAGTGACCCAGTTTGGGTGATCTATGGCCCCCCTAGTAATGGAGTTCATATTAGGCAGATGGTCACACTTGGTAATGAAGTCACCTTAGTGTTGGTGTTGCTGTGGAGCTCCCTGAACTCACAAACTTAAATCTTCCTTTGATGGCCAACCTTGGTGGACCAAAGTTTAGGATGAAAGAAATGGCTTTGGAGAGTACATATCTCTTTTGATACTTACCAAAATGAGTAGTAATTCTGATGTTCTTCCAGTGTTATTTGAAATTCAACATGAAACTTTTCCTACACATTTCTTTGTTAAAAATGTTGGGTAAATTTTGAGACAAAATATACATTTTTTTTCTTTTCTTTTTTTTTTTTTGAGACAGAGTCTCGCTTTGTCACCCAGGCTGGAGTGCAGTGGTGCGATCTCGGCTCACTGCAGGCTCTGCCTTCCAGTTCACGCCATTCTCCTGCCTCAGCCTTCCCAGTAGCTGGGACTACAGGCGCCCGCCACCACACCCAGCTAATTTTTTGTATTTTTAGTAGAGACAGGGTTTCGCCATGTTAGCCAGGATGGTCTCGATCTCCTGACCTCGTGATCCACACGCCTCCCGACGTGCTGGGAATTACAGGCCTGAGCCACCATGCCCAGCCACATTTTTTTTTCATATAAACATTGAAACCATCATGTTGAGGATTACATGCATTCTGTGAAGTTTGTGTATTAACAATCCATGTATGTCTTCCTAGGAAAATGTTAACTGCGGAGGGTTTGCAGGGTGTGTTGGCTTGATCCAGTCCTTTCCCCTCTGACTTGCAGAACATATCGCTTCCTCCCCAAGGGAGGCAGCGTGAAGCCCCATCCAGTTACTAGTATTGTGAGTGGCTCAGAGTTCAGCATCACAGTTTAATGCCGAGTAGTCTCCTTCTTGGGTCTAGTGACTGTGCACCAAAGGGCCATCTGTCCTCCCTTTCCCCTCCAACTGCAGTTGTGGAAGAGGAGCAGGATGGAGCGGGGCAGAATAACCAAAGTAAGCTTTCCTGTTCTGACAAGGAAAGAATGGGGAGACAAGACGCAGTGTCTTGGCGCACCTCTCTCCTGAGTGGAAATTGGACTAAGATCTCTGGGCGTGTAGATGGAGTCTTTTGCCCGATAGGCCTTATTTAAGGATGAATGGGTAGAGAGGAACGACCCCCCGATCTCCCCACCAAATCCAAGAATTGGGAAAGTTCCATTCTAGGGTTCAATATTCACGCTGGAAGCTTAAATTAACCCGGATGGTCTATTTGGTTTATTTAAAGATAATACCAGTTTTGAGCCTGGAGGAATAGCCACATTCTCTGCAGGTGAGTCTGGGAATAGAGCTTGTAACTTGCATAGTTGTTTCAGTGTACATACCTTCAGTTTCTGTTACAATCCCTAGTTCTTTCTCTCATCCGCTATCCCATTTGCCAGATATTGGTCTGGAGCTTCTCCAGAGTTTCAGAGGGCAGAGGTGCCTACTTCCTCCAGAGCCTTCCTGAAGTACGCTCTTGGCTGCATTTTCTGTTTTGTTTCATCCATCTTAGCTCTTCAGACTATTTTGTCATCCAGAAATATGCTGAAATCTCATATCCACTGGTGATGCCTGTCCCCTGCTGTTTCTAAGGCCATAGTTTCATTCCTTACTGTACTTATTGACATTCATTTCACTGGGATATTGGGGCCCAAAGCATGGGCTTTGTCTCCTAGCTTCTGCAGGAAGTTTCAAGTTGTATGTTTTGTTTTTTGCATTTTTTTTGCTTTTGTTTGTTTGTTTGTTTGTTTGTTTTTCTGAGACAAAGTCTCACTCTGTTGCCCAGGCTAGAGTGCAGTGGTGTAATTATGGCTTACTGCAGCCTCGACCTCCCACTCTCAATCAACCTTCCCACCTCAGCCTACGGAGGATTTGGAGCCACAGGCATGTGCCACCATGCCCAGCTATTTTAAAAAAATTTTTGTAGAGATGGGGTCTCACTGTGTTGCCTAGGCTGGTCTCAAACTCCTGGGCTCAAGTGATCCTCCCACCTTGGCCTCTCCAAATGTTGGGATTACAGGCATGAGCCACTGTGCCCATCCAGTTTTGAGAAACTGAGCTGGCATTACAACATAGAAGCAGGCAGTTGCAACACTTTTGTTGACATTTTTTGGTTTGGTTTTGTGTATGTGGTGAAGGATAAAAATGGTTCCTCTTGATTGATGACGCTTGTGAATTCTGGGCTCCTGCTCTTGGCATTAAGACAGGCAGGCACTGACAATGACCCTGGGAAGTGCTTGTGCTTGGTTAGAGGTGGGTGATGTAGCAGAGGAGTCAGGGAAGGAGACCAACGAAAGAGTCAGGAGAGTGTGGAGTGCTACCAAAGCCTAAATGTTTTTGAGAGGGAGGAAGAGGTCAGTGTCAAGTGCCACGGGAGGGTACGAGTAGCATAAGGAGACGTGGT